>NC_053389.1:515227387-515329179 GCF_905171765.1 Bufo bufo | reverse complement strand
CTACATACAGCGGTTTGATTCAGGCATTTGAAATACAGCCTTCTGAAATACAGCCAATTTGGGCAAATAAATATTTAATTTAGGCCTACACTGGTTCATGCCCTGTGAGATACTCCCTTTACATACAGGGGTTTGATTCAGGCATTTGAAATACAGCCATTTGAAATACAGCCATTTTGTGCAAAGAAATATTTAATTTAGGCCTACACTGGTTCTGGCCCTCTGAGATACACCCTCTACATACAGGGGTTTGATTCAGGCCTTTGAAATACAGCCTTTTGAAATACAGCCATTTTGGGCAAAGAAATATTTAATTTAGGCCTTCACTGGTTCATGCCCTGTGAGATACACCCTCTACATACAGGGGTTTGATTCAGGCATTTGAAATACAGCCATTTAAATAATACATCCATTTTGTGCAAATAAATATTTTATTTAGGCCTACACTGGTTCATGCCCTATGAGATACTCCCTCTACATACAGTGGTTTGATTCAGGCATTTGAAATACAGCCATTTGAAATACATCCATTTTGTGCAAAGAAATATTTAATTTAGGTCTACACTGGTTCAGGTTGTGTGAGATACACCTGCTACATAGAGGGGTTTGATTCAGCCATTTGAAATACATCCATTTTGTGCACAGAAATATTTAATTTAGGCCTACATTGTTTCAGGCTGTGTGAGATACACCCTCTACATACAGGGGTTTGATTCAGGCATTTAAAATATAGCCGTTTTTAAAATCCAGCTATTTTGGGCAAAGAAATATTTAATTTAGGCCTACACTGGTTCAGGCCCTGTGAGTTACACCCTCTACATACAGGGGTTTGATTCAGGCATTTGAAATACAGCCTTTTGAATTACAGCCATTTTGGGCTAAGAAATATTTAATTTAGGCCTTCACTGGTTCATGCCCTGTGAGATACTCCCTCTACATACAGGGGTTTGATTCAGGCATTTAAAATACAGCCTTTTGAAATACATCCATTTTGTGCACAGAAATATTTAATTTAGGTCTACACTGGTTCAGGTTGTGTGAGATACAACCGCTACATAGAGGGGTTTGATTTAGGCATTTAAAATACAGCCATTTTGGGCAAAGAAATATTTAATTTAGTCCTACACTAGTTCAGGCCCTGTGAGATACACCCTCTACATGCAGGGGTTTGATTCAGCCATTTGAAATACAGATATTTTGGGCAAAGAAATATTTAATTTAGGCCTACACTGGTTCATGCCCTGTGAGATACTCCCTCTACATATAGGGGTTTGATTCAGGCATTTGAAATACAGCCATTTGAAATACAGCCATTTTAGGCAAAGAAATATTTAATTTAGTCCTACACTAGTTCAGGCCCTGTGAGATACACCCTCTACATGCAGGGGTTTGATTCAGCCATTTGAAATACAGATATTTTGGGCAAAGAAATATTTAATTTAGGCCTACACTGGTTCATGCCCTGTGAGATACTCCCTCTACATATAGGGGTTTGATTCAGGCATTTGAAATACAGCCATTTGAAATACAGCCATTTTAGGCAAAGAAATATTTAATTTAGTCCTACACTAGTTCAGGCCCTGTGAGATACACCCTCTACATACAGCGGTTTGATTCAGGCATTTGAAATACAGCCTTTTGAAATACAGCCAATTTGGGCAAATAAATATTTAATTTAGGCCTACACTGGTTCATGCCCTGTGAGATACTCCCTCTACATACAGGGGTTTGATTCAGGCATTTGAAATACAGCCATTTGAAATACAGCCATTTTGGGCAAAGAAATATTTAATTGAGGCCTACACTGGTTCATGCCCTGTGAGATACTCCCTCTACATACAGGGGTTTGATTCAGGCATTTAAAATAGAGCCATTTGAAATACAGCCATTTTGTGCAAAGAAATATTTAATTTAGACCTACACTGGTTCTGGCCCTGTGAGATACACCCTCTACATACAGGGGTTTGATTCAGGCATTTGAAATACAGCCATTTGAAATACATCCATTTTGTGCAAAGAAATATTTAATTTAGGTCTACACTGGTTCAGGTTGTGTGAGATACACCTGCTACATAGAGGGGTTTGATTCAGCCATTTGAAATACATCCATTTTGTGCACAGAAATATTTAATTTAGGCATACATTGTTTCAGGCTGTGTGAGATACACCCTCTACATACAGGGGTTTGATTCAGGCATTTAAAATATAGCCGTATTTGAAATACAGCTATTTTGGGCAAATAAATATTTAATTTAGGCCTACACTAGTTCAGGCCCTGTGAGATACCCCCTCTACATACAGGGGTTTAAATAAGGCATTTGAAATACAGCCATTTGAAATACAGCCATTTTGGGCAAAGAAATATTTAATTTAGGCCTACACTGGTTCATGCCCTGTGAGATACTCCCTCTACATATAGGGGTTTGATTCAGGCATTTGAAATACAGCCATTTGAAATACAGCCATTTTAGGCAAATAAATATTTAATTTAGGCCTACACTAGTTCAGGCCCTGTGAGATACCCCCTCTACATACAGGGGTTTAAATAAGGCATTTGAAATACAGCCATTTGAAATACAGCCATTTTGGGCAAAGAAATATTTAATTTAGGCCTACACTGGTTCATGCCCTGTGAGATACTCCCTCTACATATAGGGGTTTGATTCAGGCATTTGAAATACAGCCATTTGAAATACAGCCATTTTAGGCAAATAAATATTTAATTTAGGCCTACACTGGTTCAGGCTGTGTGAGATACACCCTCTACATACAGGGGTTTGATTCAGGCATTTGAAATACAGCCATTTGAAATACAGCTATTTTGGGCAAAGAAATATTTAATTTAGGCCTACACTGGTTCAGGCCCTGTGAGTTACACCCTCTACATACAGCGGTTTGATTCAGGCATTTGAAATACAGCCATTTGAAATACATCCATTTTGTGCAAAGAAATATTTAATTTAGGTCTACACTGGTTCAGGTTGTGTGAGATACACCTGCTACATAGAGGGGTTTGATTCAGCCATTTGAAATACATCCATTTTGTGCACAGAAATATTTAATTTAGGCCTACATTGTTTCAGGCTGTGTGAGATACACCCTCTACATACAGGGGTTTGATTCAGGCATTTAAAATATAGCCGTTTTTAAAATCCAGCTATTTTGGGCAAAGAAATATTTAATTTAGGCCTACACTGGTTCAGGCCCTGTGAGTTACACCCTCTACATACAGGGGTTTGATTCAGGCATTTGAAATACAGCCTTTTGAATTACAGCCATTTTGGGCAAAGAAATATTTAATTTAGGCCTTCACTGGTTCATGCCCTGTGAGATACTCCCTCTACATACAGGGGTTTGATTCAGGCATTTAAAATACAGCCTTTTGAAATACATCCATTTTGTGCACAGAAATATTTAATTTAGGTCTACACTGGTTCAGGTTGTGTGAGATACAACCGCTACATAGAGGGGTTTGATTTAGGCATTTAAAATACAGCCATTTTGGGCAAAGAAATATTTAATTTAGTCCTACACTAGTTCAGGCCCTGTGAGATACACCCTCTACATACAGGGGTTTGATTCAGCCATTTGAAATACAGATATTTTGGGCAAAGAAATATTTAATTTAGGCCTACACTGGTTCATGCCCTGTGAGATACTCCCTCTACATATAGGGGTTTGATTCAGGCATTTGAAATACAGCCATTTGAAATACAGCCATTTTAGGCAAAGAAATATTTAATTTAGTCCTACACTAGTTCAGGCCCTGTGAGATACACCCTCTACATACAGCGGTTTGATTCAGGCATTTGAAATACAGCCTTTTGAAATACAGCCAATTTGGGCAAATAAATATTTAATTTAGGCCTACACTGGTTCATGCCCTGTGAGATACTCCCTCTACATACAGGGGTTTGATTCAGGCATTTGAAATACAGCCATTTGAAATACAGCCATTTTGGGCAAAGAAATATTTAATTGAGGCCTACACTGGTTCATGCCCTGTGAGATACTCCCTCTACATACAGGGGTTTGATTCAGGCATTTAAAATAGAGCCATTTGAAATACAGCCATTTTAGGCAAATAAATATTTAATTTAGGCCTACACTAGTTCAGGCCCTGTGAGATACCCCCTCTACATACAGGGGTTTAAATAAGGCATTTGAAATACAGCCATTTGAAATACAGCCATTTTGGGCAAAGAAATATTTAATTTAGGCCTACACTGGTTCATGCCCTGTGAGATACTCCCTCTACATATAGGGGTTTGATTCAGGCATTTGAAATACAGCCATTTGAAATACAGCCATTTTAGGCAAATAAATATTTAATTTAGGCCTACACTGGTTCAGGCTGTGTGAGATACACCCTCTACATACAGGGGTTTGATTCAGGCATTTGAAATACAGCCATTTGAAATACAGCTATTTTGGGCAAAGAAATATTTAATTTAGGCCTACACTGGTTCAGGCCCTGTGAGTTACACCCTCTACATACAGCGGTTTGATTCAGGCATTTGAAATACAGCCATTTGAAATACATCCATTTTGTGCAAAGAAATATTTAATTTAGGTCTACACTGGTTCAGGTTGTGTGAGATACACCTGCTACATAGAGGGGTTTGATTCAGCCATTTGAAATACATCCATTTTGTGCACAGAAATATTTAATTTAGGCCTACATTGTTTCAGGCTGTGTGAGATACACCCTCTACATACAGGGGTTTGATTCAGGCATTTAAAATATAGCCGTTTTTAAAATCCAGCTATTTTGGGCAAAGAAATATTTAATTTAGGCCTACACTGGTTCAGGCCCTGTGAGATACACCCTCTACATACAGGGGTTTGATTCAGGCATTTGAAATACAGCCTTTTGAATTACAGCCATTTTGGGCAAAGAAATATTTAATTTAGGCCTTCACTGGTTCATGCCCTGTGAGATACTCCCTCTACATACAGGGGTTTGATTCAGGCATTTAAAATACAGCCTTTTGAAATACATCCATTTTGTGCACAGAAATATTTAATTTAGGTCTACACTGGTTCAGGTTGTGTGAGATACAACCGCTACATAGAGGGGTTTGATTTAGGCATTTAAAATACAGCCATTTTGGGCAAAGAAATATTTAATTTAGTCCTACACTAGTTCAGGCCCTGTGAGATACACCCTCTACATACTGGGGTTTGATTCAGCCATTTGAAATACAGATATTTTGGGCAAAGAAATATTTAATTTAGGCCTACACTGGTTCATGCCCTGTGAGATACTCCCTCTACATATAGGGGTTTGATTCAGGCATTTGAAATACAGCCATTTGAAATACAGCCATTTTAGGCAAAGAAATATTTAATTTAGTCCTACACTAGTTCAGGCCCTGTGAGATACACCCTCTACATACAGCGGTTTGATTCAGGCATTTGAAATACAGCCTTTTGAAATACAGCCAATTTGGGCAAATAAATATTTAATTTAGGCCTACACTGGTTCATGCCCTGTGAGATACTCCCTCTACATACAGGGGTTTGATTCAGGCATTTGAAATACAGCCATTTGAAATACAGCCATTTTGGGCAAAGAAATATTTAATTGAGGCCTACACTGGTTCATGCCCTGTGAGATACTCCCTCTACATACAGGGGTTTGATTCAGGCATTTAAAATAGAGCCATTTGAAATACAGCCATTTTGTGCAAAGAAATATTTAATTTAGACCTACACTGGTTCTGGCCCTGTGAGATACACCCTCTACATACAGGGGTTTGATTCAGGCATTTGAAATACAGCCATTTGAAATACATCCATTTTGTGCAAAGAAATATTTAATTTAGGTCTACACTGGTTCATGTTGTGTGAGATACACCTGCTACATAGAGGGGTTTGATTCAGCCATTTGAAATACATCCATTTTGTGCACAGAAATATTTAATTTAGGCATACATTGTTTCAGGCTGTGTGAGATACACCCTCTACATACAGGGGTTTGATTCAGGCATTTAAAATATAGCCGTATTTGAAATACAGCTATTTTGGGCAAATAAATATTTAATTTAGGCCTACACTAGTTCAGGCCCTGTGAGATACCCCCTCTACATACAGGGGTTTAAATAAGGCATTTGAAATACAGCCATTTGAAATACAGCCATTTTGGGCAAAGAAATATTTAATTTAGGCCTACACTGGTTCATGCCCTGTGAGATACTCCCTCTACTTATAGGGGTTTGATTCAGGCATTTGAAATACAGCCATTTGAAATACAGCCATTTTAGGCAAATAAATATTTAATTTAGGCCTACACTGGTTCAGGCTGTGTGAGATACACCCTCTACATACAGGGGTTTGATTCAGGCATTTGAAATACAGCCATTTGAAATACAGCTATTTTCGGCAAAGAAATATTTAATTTAGGCCTACACTGGTTCAGGCCCTGTGAGTTACACCCTCTACATACAGCGGTTTGATTCAGGCATTTGAAATACAGCCTTTTGAAATACAGCCAATTTGGGCAAATAAATATTTAATTTAGGCCTACACTGGTTCATGCCCTGTGAGATACTCCCTCTACATACAGGGGTTTGATTCATGCATTTGAAATACAGCCATTTGAAATACAGCCATTTTGGGCAAAGAAATATTTAATTTAGTCCTACACTGGTTCATGCCCTGTGAGATACTCCCTCTACATACAGGGGTTTGATTCAGGCATTTGAAATACAACCATTTGAAATACAGCCATTTTGTGCAAAGAAATATTTAATTTAGGCCTACAATGGTTCTGGCCCTGTGAGATACACCCTCTACATAGAGGGGTTTGATTCAGGCCTTTGAAATACAGCCTTTTGAAATACAGCCATTTTGGGCAAAGAAATATTTAATTTAGGCCTACACTGGTTCATACCCTGTGAGATACTCCCTCTACATATAGGGGTTTGATTCAGGCATTTTAAATACAGCCATTTGAAATACAGCCATTTTAGGCAAAGAAATATTTAATTTAGCCCTACACTAGTTCAGGCCCTGTGAGATACACCCTCTACATACAGGTGTTTGATTCAGGCATTTGAAATACAGCCTTTTAAAATAAAGCCATTTTGGGCAAAGAAATATTTAATTTAGGCCTACACTGGTTCAGGCTGTGTAAGATACACCCTCTACATACAGGGGTTTGATTCAGGCATTTGAAATACAGCCATTTGAAATACAGCTATTTTGGGCAAAGAAATATTTAATTTAGGCCTACACTGGTTCAGGCCCTGTGAGTTACACACTCTACATACAGCGGTTTGATTGAGGCATTTGAAATACAGCCTTTTGAAATACAGCCAATTTGGGAAAATAAATATTTAATTTAGGCCTACACTGATTCATGCACTGTGAGATACTCCCTCTACATACAGGGGTTTGATTCATGCATTTGAAATACAGCCATTTGAAATACAGCCATTTTGGGCAAAGAAATATTTAATTGAGGCCTACACTGGTTCATGCCCTATGAGATACTCCCTCTACATACAGGGGTTTGATTCAGGCATTCGAAAAACAGCCATTTGAAATACAGCCATTTTGTGCAAAGAAATATTTAATTTAGGCCTACACTGGTTCTGGCCCTGTGAGATACACCCTCTACATACAGGGGTTTGATTCAGGCCTTTGAAATACAGCCTTTTGAAATACAGCCATTTTGGGCAAAGAAATATTTAATTTAGGCCTTCACTGGTTCATGCCCTGTGAGATACACCCTCTACATACAGGGGTTTGATTCTGGCATTTAAAATACAGCCATTTAAATAATACATTCATTTTGTGCAAATAAATATTTTATTTAGGCCTACACTGGTTCATGCCATGTGAGATACTCCCTCTACATACAGGGGTTTGATTCAGGCATTTGAAATACAGCCATTTTGTGCCAATAAATATTTAATTTAGGCCTACACTGGTTCAGGCTGTGTGAAAGACACCCTCTACATACAGGGGTTTGATTCAGGCATTTGAAATACAGCTATTTAAAATACTGCCATTTTGGGCAAAGAAATATTTAATTTAGGCCTACACTGGTCATGCCCTGTGAGATACTCCCTCTACATACAGGGGTTTGATTCAGGCATTTGAAATACAGCCATTTTAAATACAGCCATTTTGTGCAAAGAAATATTTAATTTAGGCCTACACTGGTTCAGGCCCTCTGAGATACACTCTCTACATTCAGGGGTTTGATTCAGGCATTTGAAATACAGCCATTTTGGGCAAAGAAATATTTAATTTAGGCCTACACTGGTGCAGGCCCTGTGAGATACACCATTTTCATAAAGGGGTTTGATTCAGGCATTTGAAATACAGCCATTTGAAATACAGCCATTTTGGGCAAAGAAATATTTAATTTAGGCCTACAATAGTTCAGGCCCTGTGAGATACACCCTCTACATACAGGGGTTAGATTCAGGCATTTGAAATACAGCCTTTTGAAATACAGCCATTTTAGGCAAAGAAATATTTAATTTAGGCCTACACTGGTTCAGGCTGTGTGAGATACACCCTCTACATACAGGGGTTTGATTCAGGCATTTGAAATACAGCCATTTGAAATACAGCTATTTTGGGCAAAGAAATATTTAATTTAGGCCTACACTTGTTCAGGCCCTGTAAGTTACACCCTCTACATACAGCGGTTTGATTCAGGCATTTGAAATACAGTATTTTGAAATAAATACAGCCAATTTGGGCAAATAAATATTTAATTTAGGCCTACACTGGTTTATGCCATGTGAGATACTCCCTCTACACACAGGGGTTTGATTCATGCATTTGAAATACAGCCATTTGAAATACAGCCATTTTGGGCAAAGAAATATTTAATTGAGGCCTACACTGGTTCATGCCCTGTGAGATACTGCCTCTACATAGAGGGGTTTGATTCAGGCATTTGAAATACAGCCATTTAAAATACAGCCATTTTGTGCAAAGAAATATTTAATTTAGGCCTACACTGGTTCTGGCCCTGTGAGATACACCCTCTACATACAGGGGTTAGATTCAGGCCTTTGAAATACAGCCTTTTGAAATACAGCCATTTTGGGCAAAGAAATATTTAATTTAGGCCTACACTGGTTCATGCCCTGTGAGATACTCCCTCTACATATAGGGGTTTGATTCAGGCATTTGAAATACAGCCTTTTGAAATACAGCCATTTTGGGCAAAGAAATATTTAATTTAGGCCTACACTGGTTAAGGCTGTGTGAGATACACCCTCTACATACAGGGGTTTGATTCAGGCATTTGAAATACAGCCATTTGAAATATAGCTATTTTGGGCAAAGAAATATTTAATTTAGGCCTGACTGGTTCAGGCCCTGTGAGTTACACCCTCTACATACAGCGGTTTGATTCAGGCATTTGAAATACAGCCATTTGAAATACAGCCATTTGAAATATAGCTATTTTGGGCAAAGAAATATTTAATTTAGTCCTTCACTGGTTCATGCCCTGTGAGATACACCCTCTACATACAGGGGTTTGATTCAGGCATTTGAAATACAGCCATGTAAATAATACATCCATTTTGTGCAAATAAATATTTTATTTAGGCCTACACTGGTTCATGCCCTATGAGATACTCCCTCTACATACAGTGGTTTGATTCAGGCATTTGAAATACAGCCATTTGAAATACATCCATTTTGTGCAAAGAAATATTTAATTTAGGTCTACACTGGTTCAGGTTGTGTGAGATACACCTGCTACATAGAGGGGTTTGATTCAGGCATTTGAAATACAGAAATTTTGTGCCAATAAATATTTAATTTAGGCCTACACTGGTTCAGGCTGTGTGAAAGACACCCTCTACATACAGGGGTTTGATTCAGGCATTTGAAATACAGCTATTTGAAATACTGCCATTTTGGGCAAAGAAATATTTAATTTAGGCCTACACTGGTGATGCCCTGTGAGATACTCCCTCTACATATAGGGGTTTGATTCAGGCATTTGAAATACAGCCATTTTAAATACAGCCATTTTGTGCAAAGAAATATTTAATTTAGGCCTACACTGGTTCAGGCCCTCTGAGATACACTCTCTACATTCAGGGGTTTGATTCAGGCATTTTAAATATAGCCGTTTTTAAAATCCAGCTATTTTGGGCAAATAAATATTTAATTTAGGCCTACACTAGTTCAGGTCCTGTGAGATACCCCCTCTACATACAGGGGTTTAATTAAGGCATTTGAAATACAGCCATTTGAAATACATCCATTTTGTGCAAATAAATATTTTATTTAGGCCTACACTGGTTCATGCCCTGTGAGATACTCCCTCTACATACAGGGGTTTGATTCAGGCATTTGAAATACAGCCATTTGTAATACATCCATTTTGTGCAAAGAAATATTTAATTTAGGTCTACACTGGTTCAGGTTGTGTGAGATACACCTGCTACATAGAGGGGTTTGATTCAGGCATTTGAAATACAGCCATTTTGTGCCAATAAATATTTAATTTAGGCCTACACTGGTTCAGGCTGTGTGAAAGACACCCTCTACATACAGGGGTTTGATTCAGGCATTTGAAATACAGCTATTTGAAATACTGCCATTTTGGGCAAAGAAATATTTAATTTAGGCCTACACTGGTGATGCCCTGTGAGATACTCCCTCTACATATAGGGGTTTGATTCAGGCATTTGAAATACAGCCATTTTAAATACAGCCATTTTGTGCAAAGAAATATTTAATTTAGGCCTACACTGGTTCAGGCCCTCTGAGATACACTCTCTACATTCAGGGGTTTGATTCAGGCATTTGAAATACAGCCATTTTGGGCAAAGAAATATTTAATTTAGGCCTACACTGGTGCAGGCCCTGTGAGATACACCATTTTTATAAAGGGGTTTGATTCAGGCATTTGAAATACAGCCATTTGAAATACAGCCATTTTGGGCAAAGAAATATTTAATTTAGGCCTACAATAGTTCAGGCCCTGTGAGATACACCCTCTACATAAAGGGGTTAGATTCAGGCATTTGAAATACAGCCTTTTGAAATACAGCCATTTTAGGCAAAGAAATATTTAATTTAGGCCTACACTGGTTCAGGCTGTGTGAGATACACCCTCTACATACAGGGGTTTGATTTAGGCATTTGAAATACAGCCATTTGAAATACAGCTATTTTGGGCAAAGAAATATTTAATTTAGGCCTACACTGGTTCAGGCACTGTGAGTTACACCCTCTACATACAGCGGTTTGATTCAGGCATTTGAAATACAGCCTTTTGAAATACAGCCAATTTGGGCAAATAAATATTTAATTGAGGCCTACACTGGTTCATGCCCTGTGAGATACTCCCTCTACATAGAGGGGTTTGATTCAGGCATTTGAAATACAGCCATTTAAAATACAGCCATTTTGTGCAAAGAAATATTTAATTTAGGCCTACACTGGTTCTGGCCCTGTGAGATACACCCTCTACATACAGGGGTTTGATTCAGGCCTTTGAAATACAGCCTTTTGAAATACAGCCATTTTGGGCAAAGAAATATTTAATTTAGGCCTACACTGGTTCATGCCCTGTGAGATACTCCCTCTACATATATGGGGATTTGATTCAGGCATTTGAAATACAGCCTTTTGAAATACAGCCATTTTGGCCAAAGAAATATTTAATTTAGGCCTACACTGGTTAAGGCTGTGTGAGATACACCCTCTACATACAGGGGTTTGTTTCATGCATTTGAAATACAGCCATTTGAAATACAGCTATTTTGGGCAAAGAAATATTTAATTTAGGCCTGACTGGTTCAGGCCCTGTGAGTTACACCCTCTACATACAGCGGTTTGATTCAGGCATTTGAAATACAGCCTTCTGAAATACAGCCAATTTGGGCAAATAAATATTTAATTTAGGCCTACACTGGTTCATGCCCTGTGAGATACTCCCTTTACATACAGGGGTTTGATTCAGGCATTTGAAATACAGCCATTTGAAATACAGCCATTTTGTGCAAAGAAATATTTAATTTAGGCCTACACTGGTTCTGGCCCTGTGAGATACACCCTCTACATAGAGGGGTTTGATTCAGGCCTTTGAAATACAGCCTTTTGAAATACAGCCATTTTGGGCAAAGAAATATTTAATTTAGGCCTACACTGGTTCATACCCTGTGAGATACTCCCTCTACATATAGGGGTTTGATTCAGGCATTTTAAATACAGCCATTTGAAATACAGCCATTTTAGGCAAAGAAATATTTAATTTAGCCCTACACTAGTTCAGGCCCTGTGAGATACACCCTCTACATACAGGTGTTTGATTCAGGCATTTGAAATACAGCCTTTTGAAATAAAGCCATTTTGGGCAAAGAAATATTTAATTTAGGCCTACACTGGTTCAGGCTGTGTAAGATACACCCTCTACATACAGGGGTTTGATTCAGGCATTTGAAATACAGCCATTTGAAATACAGCTATTTTGGGCAAAGAAATATTTAATTTAGGCCTACACTGGTTCAGGCCCTGTGAGTTACACACTCTACATACAGCGGTTTGATTGAGGCATTTGAAATACAGCCTTTTGAAATACAGCCAATTTGGGAAAATAAATATTTAATTTAGGCCTACACTGATTCATGCACTGTGAGATACTCCCTCTACATACAGGGGTTTGATTCATGCATTTGAAATACAGCCATTTGAAATACAGCCATTTTGGGCAAAGAAATATTTAATTGAGGCATACACTGGTTCATGCCCTATGAGATACTCCCTCTACATACAGGGGTTTGATTCAGGCATTTGAAAAACAGCCATTTGAAATACAGCCATTTTGTGCAAAGAAATATTTAATTTAGGCCTACACTGGTTCTGGCCCTGTGAGATACACCCTCTACATACAGGGGTTTGATTCAGGCCTTTGAAATACAGCCTTTTGAAATACAGCCATTTTGGGCAAAGAAATATTTAATTTAGGCCTTCACTGGTTAATGCCCTGTGAGATACACCCTCTACATACAGGGGTTTGATTCTGGCATTTAAAATACAGCCATTTAAATAATACATCCATTTTGTGCAAATAAATATTTTATTTAGGCCTACACTGGTTCATGCCATGTGAGATACTCCCTCTACATACAGGGGTTTGATTCAGGCATTTGAAATACATCCATTTTGTGTAAAGAAATATTTAATTTAGGCCTACATTGTTTCAGGCTGTGTGAGAAACACCCTCTACATACTGGGGTTTGATTCAGGCATTTAAAATATAGCCGTTTTTAAAATCCAGCTATTTTGGGCAAAGAAATATTTAATTTAGGCCTACACTGGTTCAGGCCCTGTGAGTTACACCCTCTACATACAGGGGTTTGATTCATGCATTTGAAATACAGCCATTTGAAATACAGCCATTTTGGGCAAAGAAATATTTAATTGAGGGCTACACTGGTTCATGCCCTGTGAGATACTCCCTCTACATACAGGGGTTTGATTCAGGCATTTGAAATACAACCATTTGAAATACAGCCATTTTGTGCAAAGAAATATTTAATTTATGCCTACACTGGTTCTAGCCCTGTGAGATACACCCTCTACATACAGGGGTTTGATTCAGGCCTTTGAAATACAGCCTTTTGAAATACAGCCATTTTGGGCAAAGAAATATTTAATTTAGGCCTACACTGGTTCATGCCCTGTGAGATGCGCCCTCTACATATAGGGGTTTGATTCAGGCATTTGAAATACAGCCATTTGAAATACAGCCATTTTAGGCAAAGAAATATTTAATTTAGGCCTACACTAGTTCAGGCCCTGTGAGATACACCCTCTACATCCAGGGGTTTGATTCAGGCATTTGAAATACAGCCTTTTGAAATACAGCCATTTTGGGCAAAGAAATATTTAATTTAGGCCTACACTGGTTCAGGCTGTGTAAGATACACCCTCTACATACAGGGGTTTGATTCAGGCATTTGAAATACAGCCATTTGAAATTCAGCTATTTTGTGCAAAGAAATATTTAATTTAGGCCTACACTGGTTCAGGCCCTGTGAGCTACACCCTCTACATACAGCGGTTTGATTTATGCATTTGAAATACAGCCATTTGAAATACAGCCATTTTGGGCAAAGAAATATTTAATTGAGGCCTACACTGGTTCATGCCCTGTGAGATACTCTCTCTACATACAGGGGTTTGATTCAGGCATTTGAAATACAGCCATTTGAAATACAGCCATTTTGTGCAAAGAAATATTTAATTTAGGCCTACACTGGTTCTGGCCCTGTGAGATACACCCTCTACATACAGGGGTTTGATTCAGGCCTTTGAAATACAGCCTTTTGAAATACAGCCATTTTGGGCAAAGAAATATTTAATTTAGGCCTTCACTGGTTCATGCCCTGTGAGATACACCCTCTACATACAGGGGTTTGATTCAGGCATTTGAAATACAGCCATTTAAATAATACATCCATTTTGTGCAAATAATTATTTTATTTAGACCTACACTGGTTCATGCCCTGTGAGATACTCCCTCTACATACAGGGGTTTGATTCAGGCATTTGAAATACAGCCATTTGTAATACATCCATTTTGTGCAAAGAAATATTTAATTTAGGCCTACACTGGTGCAGGCCCTGTGAGATACACCCTTTTTATACAGGGGTTTGATTCAGGCATTTGAAATACAGCCATTTGAAATACAGCCATTTTGGGCAAAGAAATATTTAATTTAGGCCTACACTGGTTCATGCCCTGTGAGATACTCCCTCTACATACAGGGGTTTGATTCAGGCATTTGAAATACAGCCATTTGAAATACAGCCATTTTGGGCAAAGAAATATTTAATTTAGGCCTACAATAGTTCAGGCCCTGTGAGATACACCCTCTACATACAGGGGTTAGATTCAGGCATTTGAAATACAGCCTTTTGAAATACAGCCATTTTAGGCAAAGAAATATTTAATTTAGGCCTACACTGGTTCAGGCTGTGTGAGATACACCCTCTACATACCCGGGTTTGATTCAGGCATTTGAAATACAGCCATTTGAAATACAGCTATTTTGGGCAAAGAAATATTTAATTTAGGCCTACACTGGTTCAGGCCCTGTGAGTTACACCCTCTACATACAGCGGTTTGATTCAGGCATTTGAAATACAGCCTTTTGAAATGCAGCCAATTTGGGCAAATAAATATTTAATTTAGGCCTACACTGGTTCATGCCCTGTGAGATACTCCCTCTACACACAGGGGTTTGATTCATGCATTTGAAATACAGCCATTTAAAATACAGCCATTTTGGGCAAAGAAATATTTAATTGAGGCCTACACTGGTTCATGCCCTGTGAGATACTCCCTTTACATACAGGGGTTTGATTCAGGCATTTGAAATACAGCCATTTGAAATACAGCCATTTTGTGCAAAGAAATATTTAATTTAGGCCTACACTGGTTCATGCCCTGTGAGATATACCCTCTACATAAAGGGGTTTGATTCAGGCCTTTGAAATACAGCCTTTTGAAATACAGCCATTTTGGGCAAAGAAATATTTAATTTAGGCCTACACTGGTTCATGCCCTGTGAGATACTCCCTCTACATATAGGGGTTTGATTCAGGCATTTGAAATACAGCCTTTTGAAATACAGCCATTTTTGGCAAAGAAATATTTAATTTAGGCCTACACTGGTTCAGGCTGTGTGAGATACACCCTCTACATACAGGGGTTTGATTCATGCATTTGAAATACAGCCATTAGAAATACAGCTATTTTGGGCAAAGAAATATTTAATTTAGGCCTACACTGGTTCAGGCCCTGTGAGATACACCCTTTTTATACAGGGGTTTGATTCAGGCATTTGAAATACAGCCATTTGAAATACAGCCATTTTGGGCAAAGAAATATTTAATTTAGGCCTACACTGGTTCATGCCCTGTGAGATACTCCCTCTACATACAGGGGTTTGATTCAGGCATTTGAAATACAGCCATTTGAAATACAGCCATTTTGGGCAAAGAAATATTTAATTTAGGCCTACAATAGTTCAGGCCCTGTGAGATACACCCTCTACATACAGGGGTTAGATTCAGGCATTTGAAATACAGCCTTTTGAAATACAGCCTTTTTAGGCAAAGAAATATTTAATTTAGGCCTACACTGGTTCAGGCTGTGTGAGATACACCCTCTACATACCCGGGTTTGATTCAGGCATTTGAAATACAGCCATTTGAAATACAGCTATTTTGGACAAAGAAATATTTAATTTAGGCCTACACTGGTTCAGGCCCTGTGAGTTACACCCTCTACATACAGCGGTTTGATTCAGGCATTTGAAATACAGCCTTTTGAAATGCAGCCAATTTGGGCAAATAAATATTTAATTTAGGCCTACACTGGTTCATGCCCTGTGAGATACTCCCTCTACACACAGGGGTTTGATTCATGCATTTGAAATACAGCCATTTAAAATACAGCCATTTTGGGCAAAGAAATATTTAATTGAGGCCTACACTGGTTCATGCCCTGTGAGATACTCCCTTTACATACAGGGGTTTGATTCAGGCATTTGAAATACAGCCATTTGAAATACAGCCATTTAGTGCAAAGAAATATTTAATTTAGGCCTACACTGGTTCATGCCCTGTGAGATACACCCTCTACATAAAGGGGTTTGATTCAGGCCTTTGAAATACAGCCTTTTGAAATACAGCCATTTTGGGCAAAGAAATATTTAATTTAGGCCTACACTGGTTCAGGCTGTGTGAGATACACCCTCTACATACAGGGGTTTGATTCAGGCATTTGAAATACAGCCATTAGAAATACAGCTATTTTGGGCAAAGAAATATTTAATTTAGGCCTACACTGGTTCAGGCCCTGTGAGTTACACCCTCTACATACAGCGGTTTGATTCAGGCATTTGAAATACAGCCTCTTGAAATACAGCCAATTTGGTAAAATAAATATTTAATTTAGGCCTACACTGGTTCATGCCCTGTGAGATAGTCCCTCTACATACAGGGGTTTGATTCATGCATTTGAAATACAGCCATTTGAAATACAGCCATTTTGGGCAAAGAAATATTTAATTGAGGCCTACACTGGTTCATGCCCTGTGAGATACTCCCTCTACATACAGGGGTTTGATTTAGGCATTTGAAATACAGCCATTTGAAATACAGCCATTTTGTGCAAAGAAATATTTAATTTAGGCCTTCACTGGTTCATGCCCTGTGAGATACACCCTCTACATACAGGGGTTTGATTCAGGCCTTTGAAATATAGCCTTTTGAAATACAGCCATTTTGGGCAAAGAAATATTTAATTTAGGCCTTCACTGGTTCATGCCCTGTGAGATACACCCTCTACATACAGGGGTTTGATTCAGGATTTTGAAATACACTAATTTAAATAATACATCCATTTTGTGCAAATAAATATTTTTTTTAGGCCTACACTGGTTCATGCCCTGTGAGATACTCCCTCTACATACAGGGGTTTGATTCAGGCATTTGAAATACAGCCATTTGAAATACATCCATTTTGTACAAAGAAATAATTAATTTAGGTCTACACTGGTTCAGGTTGTGTGAGATACACCTGCTACATAGAGGGGTTTGATTCAGGCATTTGAAATACAGCCATTTTGTGCAAAGAAATATTTAATTTAGGCCTACACTGGTTCTGGCCCTGTGAGATACACCCTCTACATACAGGGGTTTGATTCAGGCATTTGAAATACAGCTATTTGAAATACTGCCATTTTGGGCAAAGAAATATTTAATTTAGGCCCACACTGGACATGCCCTGTGAGATACTCCCTCTACATACAGGGGTTTGATTTAGGCATTTGAAATACAGCCATTTTAAATACAGCCATTTTGTGCAAAGAAATATTTAATTTAGGCCTACACTGGTTCAGGCCCTCTGAGATACACTCTCTACATTCAGGGGTTTAATTCAGGCATTTGAAATACAGCCATTTTGGGCAAAGAAATATTTAATTTAGGCCTACACTGGTTCAGGCCCTGTGAGATACACCCTTTTTATACAGGGGTTTGATTCAGGCATTTGAAATACAGCCATTCGAAATACAGCCATTTTGGGCAAATAAATATTTAATTTAGGCCTACACTGGTTCATGCCCTGTGAGATACACCCTCTACATACAGGGGTTTGATTCAGGCATTTGAAATACAGCCATTTGAAATACAGCCATTTTGGGCAAAGAAATATTTAATTTAGGCCTACACTAGTTCAGGCTGTGTGAGATACACCCTCTACATACAGGGGTTTGATTCAGGCATTTAAAATACAGCCATTTTGGGTAAAGAAATATTTAATTTAGGCCTACACTGGTTCAGGCCCTGTGAGATACACCCTCTACATACACTAGTTCAGGCCCTGTGGGTCAGTGACATAGTGGTGAGGTGGCAGCAGTATGAGGAGACCACACATTGGGCCAGTGACATAGAGGTGATGTGGCAGCAGCATGAGGAGACCGCAGAGTGGCCCAGTGACATAGTGGTGAGGTGGCAGTAGCATGAGGAGACCACAGTGTTGTGAGGTCGGGGGCAATATCAGTACCAGATGAAGATGGTGGGTAGCAGTAGGAGCACCTGGCAGAAGGTGTGGCATCAGGCGGGTGGTAGCATCACAATAGTAGCTGGAGCAGGTAGCCAGAAAAAACAGGTCTCTTTTATCAAAGTGTAGGTGTGGCACAATGGATGATCTAGTCTGATACATAAGGCGCTGGTGTTTGAAAATCCTGGCTGATCCACACCTGTTTATTCGTCACAAAGATCAGTTTCTCCACATTTTGGGTGGACAGGCGTGTTCTCCTTGGGTTAACTATTACCCTCGCAGCACTAAACACCCGCTCTGATGCCACACTGCTGGCCAGGCAGGAAAGCTTGTCCAGGGCAAACTCGTCCAGTTGCGGCCACAAATCGAGTTTGGCTGTCCAGTAGTCCAGGGGATCTTTGATGTGGGGGTGGCAGAGTGCACTCCAAGTATGCCACAACCTGTTGGTTCAGGTTCTGCTCTATATCTAGCTGCTGCTGGTGAGTAGTTTCTTCAGGAGGCGAGTGAAGAAAACTGCTCATCAGCGACTCTAGACTTAAGTTGCTGCTGATAGAGCTGGTAAAGCTCCTGCCCCCCCCAACCTAGAAGCCATGGCAGTGGCCCCCATTTTGGAGCGGTAGCGAGGGTCTAACATGATGGAGAGCCAGTAGTCATCCCTCTGCCGAATGGTGACAATTCAGCTGTCACTACGCAAGCAAGTTAGGATGCATCAGGCCATTTGTCCAAGTAACTCGGAGGGACTCCCTGCCTCTATCTCCACTGCATATTGCCACGGTGTGCCTGAGTCATCTGCATTGTCTTCCTCATTGCCCTGTAGCTCCTCTGGCTGCTCACTCCTCCTCTCCTGTCACCGGTGTAGAAAAACCACCCATTTCTCTATGCATTGCTTGTGCTCGAATGTCCTCCTCCTCCTCTAGTTCAGCCCCCACAGGGCTAGTGTGGCCGTGAGATGTATTCGCCATGTCTCCTGTCCCATGTCCAGCCAGATTTAGCAGCATCTGTTCCAGGAGATGAATCAGTGTGAATGATGTTGTTCATCCCGTAGTCCTGGCGACTGACAACTAAAGTGGCCTCCTCAAAGGGCAGGTGTCACGCATGAGCTGCCACTGGCTAACATCGAAGCTACACAGGGGAGTACTCCTGTCTGCCTGTATCATTAAGAAATCGTTTATGGCCTTTCTCTGTTCATATAATCAGTCCAACATATGGAGGGTGGAATTACAACGGGTGGAAACGTTGCATATCAGCCTATGTTCGGAGATGCCGTTCTGCCGCTGCAGCTCAAGGAGGATGAGCTTTGCGATGTACGAATGGCTGAAGTGTATGCAAAATTTCCTGGCCATTTTCAGGATGTCTTGAAGATGGGGTGAAGACTTTAGGAACTGCTTTACAACCAGATTAAACACATGCATCATGCAGGGAGCATGGCTAAGCCCTCCTTTATTCAGCGCCAACACCATGTTCTTCCCATTGTTGGTCACCATGGTTCCAATTTTGAGTTGTCGAGGAGAAAGCAAGGATTCGATTTCTTGATGAAGGTCACAGAGCAGTTCCTCCCCTGTGTGACTCAGACAAACTTGGTGCAGAAAAGCGTGACACCGCCGTGCCCTGCACATGTGGTATATTGGAGGAGCACAGTGAATTGTCCCTGCAGTGGAGGCTGAGGACAAAGTGGAGGCGGAAGCAGCATCACCTGGACAAGTTGCTGGTGTGGCTGGGCAGGAACCAGGCATTTACCCAGTGGGCCGTAAAGGACATATATTGTCCTTGACCCTAGTTATAGCTCCACACGTCGGCGCTGCCTTGCACTTTGGCAGACACTGACAGGCTCAAGTGTGTGTAGGGCTGGTACTGCCTTTTTTTGCAAAGAAATTATGGTTTGGGACTCTCCACCTCGGCTGGGCACAAGCCATCAGTTTTCTAAAAAATGTACAGTGTCCACCACTTGGAAAGGGAGGGACTGCAGCACCAGCAACTTGGCCAGGAGCACATTCAGCTTCTGTGCCGTTGGATGAGTGCACGCATACTGATGTCTCTTGGCAATCACTTCGGTCATCGATTGCTGATGGAATGACTGACAAGAAGTAGGAGGACGAGGAGCAGGAGCATCAGGACCAGCAGATGATGGGAAGGACAAACAGACAGATCCCTTCGGCTGAGGTGGTGGAGCCTTGACTGCATGAAATTGGGTGCGTGCCACTGGGTGATGCAGCGGTTGCTGCGGCAGGCTAGACCACCATATTGGAGTCACAGTTCTCCCAGTCAACTTTATGGTGACGCTGCATGTGTTGACACAGGGCTGTGGTGCCAACATTGGCACCCTGGACACACTTCACCTTCTGCCCACAAATTCTTCAAATGGCCATGTTCACCTCCTGTGGCGGGCCTAACAAAAATTGCCACACTGCCGAGTATGGCATTTTCCCCTCAACACTCCTTGCTGACTGCCTGCTACCGCTGCCTCCATGAACCCCTACACCACTACTTTTCGGGCTGGTAGGCCCTTGCAAAGCAGGTGGTCTACCCAGGGCACGTTTGGCTCCCAACTTCCCATTGCTGCCACCCTGCTGACTCACAGACACGCTACCACCCTGCTTGCTCAGCCGCTGCCTCACGCGCAAGCTGCCACCCTCTTCTCGTGATAATAATGATGAAGCCCCTTCTTCACCCAGCTCCCAAGTCCGATCAGCTACATCATCATCCGCTACTGTCTGCACGTCACTGATGTCCCCCTCAACGGTCTCAGGACCAGGAGCCTGAACACTCTTAACACCTGATGCCATGTGACTCTCATCATCCCTATTTACCCGACTACCGGAGAAAGCGGCGGATGTCTCCTCTAGATCTTAGCTGCTGACTGTCCTCTAGTAACTCGTCCTCGCTTAAAAAAAGTGAAGCCCAGCCTACGGCATATAATACTTCTCACGCTGAGGAAACTGAAAACGACAGAGGAAGGTTCAGGACAGGTGGGGGCACAGGGCCTGCTTCCAGGCCATGCCAACTAAGCATTATGTCAGAGGAACCCACCGACTCTTGGCTGGGGGTGTCTGATGTCACTTGCGACAAAGTCGAAGACCGAGTCAACAATTCAAGCTCCACTGGGTTGCTGGTCAAGACACGACCGCTAGATGACACCGGGAGCTCAGGCCTCTCGCTGCAACTCCTTCTTCTGCATAGTATTAGCAATTATAATGCATTTTTGTACTTTATTTGGTTTGCAGAGAGCTGTTGCATTGTATGTTTTGTTCTATGTTATGTTTTCAGCCATAGCAACGTGCACCTGCACAATGGGATGTGCTGACTGACCCCCTTTTTTTCTTTGCAATTTGTACTGTAGGTGTGGTTGACACTTCAGTCGTGCACTCCTGACCAGCCTGTCTGCCCCATAGGCTGATGTTAGTGAGTGTGAGTATAAAGCTTAGCCTGCTCTCCCTTACTCACTGGAAGCCATTTGGCACCAGGAGAGGTATAGAGTGGACTCTCATTGCATTCATTGGTGGCCATTTGGCACCAGGAGAGGTGTGGACTCTCCTATTGCACCCTGTTCTCCTTTTATAGTGTAGATGATGCCTCCCTATCCTTTCCTTACACCTTGAATAATCTTTCCCTGAATTTGTAAATAATTTTTTTTTTCAGCACAATGAAGTCTTTCCTAGCACTGTCCCTAGTTCCTGTCACATCTCTCCCTGCACTAAGCACACTGGAAAATGGCAGAATCCAAGATGGATGAGGCTATTTATAGGGCTGGTACATCATAGGGGCTGGCTGGCTTCATAGGGGCTGGCTGGCTGCTGATTGGCTGCATGCATGGCATTGTGGGTGATCCCTCGTTCCCACAGTTTTTTGCTCCATGACCTAACATGTGCAGCAGCCATTTCAGGAAAAAATGTGATTCGTTACCATGAAGCATGAGGAAATTCGGCTTCAATGCGTATCAAATTTTTCCTGAAATTCGGATCGAATTCCACTTTGTCAACTTCGATTTGCTCATCTCTAGTTATTTTCATAGTTCTAGCCAACTACTGTACATTTAAAATTGTATTATTGCCATTTAAAAGTGTATTATAACCTTGCAATTGGCACATCAGGATTGCCTTTCCCTTCATTTATACCTTATTTGCGTTTCATAGAAATGGCATAGTTTGTGGGAAATTGTCACCTGTGATATTCATAAAATCCATTAAATATATGTTATGGGGAAACATGCTTTGACACACAATATAGAACTTTATATTTATTGTAGATATTGTATATTAGTGTATGTAATTAAATAAAAAGTTTAATTATAGTACAGTACAGTGAAACCTCTCCATCTATTTGAGAAGCCCACCCCTTATCCAGAACAGATTTCCTGTGACAGGTTTTTACTTCCACTTTATACTATACATACTATTCATCTTCTTTGAGAAACAAGTAGCCCCCAGAAGACCACGTTTTAATGTAATTTTGGGAGGTTGATTCACTGTACCTAGATGATGGAGTTATGTGTTGTAAGTTCACTGTAACACTTATAATGACTTGAAAAATTTCTGTATGACTGATTGCATAGTTTTTCTTCCTCTTTTGATGTTGCTGGTTACATTTTATATTGTATTTGGGATATGATTATATTCAAACAGGCAGCTTTCCACAATGCTCTGTGAAGCTTTTGTGGTGCTGCTATGATGTACAGATTATCATAAATGCCATTGAACAGTTACCATGAGAGTTGGCTAGACAGTGTCACCTGCTGTGAGGGAATGCAGTATGTCAGATGATAGTGTGTGCCAAATGTTAGATTGGCATTTAATACATTTGTAATAAAAGCTGACCTACAAGAGTAAATCCTGACCAGGGCTAGAATATTTGTGATCTGATTGCAAATCTTACAAGCATAGCGAAGTCACCTTGAACCTTGTAAACGTATAGCTATTGAAAACTCATATAGGCAGTGTGCTCTCATACTGTAACTTGTAACACACATTTAGAATCAGCATTAGCAAGGTAATCTTATTTCTGACTTATTTCATTTGTATTGAATTTTACCCCTGTTTTACTGCATGGTAAGTAATAATAATAATAATAATAATAATAATAATAATAATAATAATAACAAAAATAGTATTAATAGTAATAGTAATGTATTTTGCAAGCATTTTGAAGCACTTAAAATAAGTGTATGAAGTCAAATTCACATATCCAACTTTTGCATTACTCCTACCATCCCTTGTGTTTTCAAACTACAGCTAAATTACATGAAAATTTAATATAAAACAAATAGTTACTACTACTGCACTAATAATAAATTGTGCTAAATACGTAAGCTATGCTTTACTCAATACAGGCAAAGCTTTTTCATTTGAGTACATGTATTAATTGAGAGTAGTTCTGTGACCTTTGTTATACTGGCAAAGGTTGGGTTCACTGCAGTCAATTTCCAATCAATCTCGTAAGGTTAACTACACATGCCACAGTAGGAAATGAAACAATTACCAACAAATTTTATAGGCATAGTCTATCAAATGTTAAAGGCAATAAGAAAAGTAAATGGAAATTATGCCTAAAGTGAGGATAAAAATGGAAAAATGGTATAGTATAATAGTCATTATTTAAACAATAGTTGGAAATGTCTTAAAATTTTAGATTTGTGAATCATAATATTTGAAACAGTGAGCTCCTTCAGGTTGTAATATTGAAAATGTGTGAATTAAGGTGTGTGAATTTATCAAATCAGATATGTCAGTTTTGTGGTCCAAAAAAGTTGCAAGTCATGGCAACTGAGACATTTCCTCGGCAACTATGACATTTTTGCAGCATTCTGTGACCCTTGCCACTTTTCACAGTGGTCTATGTTTAAGAGCTAAAAGTGAGAATAGACTTGTATTATGTCTCATTTACTATGTGCAACTTTTGCAAAAGAAGTTAAAAAGTTGCAACCAATGCCAGGAAACCCCCTGGTCTACTTTTATACCTAAAGGTGTAAACCACATTACACTAATGCCACATATATTTTTAAGGTGCATCAGTTCATAAATTTGGTGCAGGCATAAAAAGCAAAGTCAGACTTAAAACTGATATAAAAACCAAAAAAAGTGGAGCAAAATTTTTTGGGGAAAAATAATTTTTATTTATCATTTTCACAGTCATGTGTTTCTAAATTCTATGAAACACCTGTGGGATTAAATCACTCACTACACCCCACAAAAACTTTCATGTAGGGGTAACACATGGTCTTATCAAACATGACATGGCTCTTGAAAACCCTCCAAAAACCTTATAGTGCTTCTTTCCTTCTGATCCCGGCCATGTGCATATACAACAGTTTATGGCCCCATATGGGGTGTTTATGTAAGCTACAAAATCGGGGTAATAAATATTGAAGTTTTATGGCTGCTAACCCTTTCTCCATTACAGAAAAAATATATATAAAAATGAGATATCTGCAAAAAAAGGAAAATTTTGAAATGTCACCTCCATTTTCCTTTAATTCTTGTGGAACACCTAAAGAAATAACAGTTTGTAAAATCAGCTTTGAATACTTTGAGGGGGGTAGTTTCCCAAATGTTGTCATTTATGGGTGGTTTCTGTTATTTAAGCCCCTCAATGTGACTTCACAACTGAATTGGTCCTTTAAAAAGTGTGAAATTTAAATTTAGAAAAGTGCTAATTTTTCCAAATTTTCTGTAAATTTGGGGTTGTATTATAAAAGGTGAACCATATCGACTCAAATTTACCACTATCATGAAGTACAATGTGTCAAGAGAAAATATTCTCAGAATGGCTTGGATAAGTAAAAGTGCTCCAAAGTTATGACTAGGGATGAGCGAACCCGAACTGTATAGTTCGGGTTCGTACCGAATTTTGGGGTGTCCGTAACACGGACACGAACTCAAACATTTTCGTAAAAGTCCGGGTTCGGGTTGGGTGTTCGGCGCTTTCTTGGCGCTTTTTGAAAGGCTGCAAAGCAGCCAATCAACAAGCGTCATACTACTTGCCCCAAGAGGCCATCACAGCCATGCCTACTATGGGCATGGCTGTGATTGGCCAGTGCAGCATGTGACCCAGCCTCTATATAAGCTTGGGTCACGTAGCGCTGCACGTCACTCTGCTGATACAAGTGTAGGGAGAGGTTGCAGCTGCGACGTTAGGGCGAGATTAGGCAGTGATTAACTCCTCCAAAACACTTAAGACAGTGATAGATCTACAGCTGTGGATCATTGAACTGCTGCTATTCAATTGCTCACTGTTTTTAGGCTGCCCAGAGCGTTTTTCAGTCACTTTTTTCTGGGGTGATCGGCGGCCATTTTGTGTCTTGTGGTGCGCCAGCAAAAGCTGCCACCTAGTCCATTTAACCATCAATAGTGTGGTTATTTTTTGCTATATCCTACATCAGGGGCAAGCTGTCACCAAGTCCATTTAACCATCAATAGTGTGGTTATTTTTTGGCTATATCCTACATCAAGGGCAAGCTGCCACCAAGTCCATTTAATCATCAATAGTGTGGTTATTTTTTGGCTATATCCTACATCAGGGGCAAGCTGCCACCAAGTCCATTTAACCATCAATAGTGTGGTTATTTTTTGGCTATATCCTACATCAGGGGCAAGCTGCCACCAAGTCCATTTAACCATCAATAGTGTGGTTATTTAAATCTATCCCTAAAAGGGTATATTAGATTCAAGGTGCTGATAGGGCCATTCTCAATAACTTCACACACACGCTACTGTGCATATCCAAGTCTAATTCTGTCCGTAAACGTATACCTGTCACCCAGCGCCTAAATAATAGGCCTCAAATTTATATTCAGCAAAATCTGTGGCTATTGCTGTAGCTGCTCAAGTTATTTTGTGTCCGTCAAAGCACAGTTTTTGTTCTGGGTTGAAATACAATTCCCAACCTAGCAATTTTCTAAATTAGTGGTTTCTGCTGTATCAGGCCTACTTTAAATCTATCCCTAAAAGGGTATATTTGATTCAAGGTGCTGATAGGGTCATTCTCAATAACTTCACACACACGCTACTGTGCATATCCAAGTCTAATTCTGTCCGTAAACGTATACCTGTCACCCAGCGCCTACATAATAGGCCTCAAATTTATATTCAGCAAAATCTGTGGCTATTGCTGTAGCTGCTCAAGTTATTTTGTGTCCGTCAAAGCACAGTTTTTGTTCTGGGTTGAAATACAATTCCCAACCTAGCAGTTTTCTAAATTAGTGGTTTCTGCTGTATCAGGCCTACTTTAAATCTATCCATAAAAGGGTATATTAGATTCAAGGTGCTGATAGGGTCATTCTCAATAACTTCACACACACGCTACTGTGGATATCCAAGTGTAATTCTGTCCGTAAACGTATACCTGTCACCTAGCGCCTAAATAATAGGCCTCAAATTTATATTCAGCTAAATCTGTCATTACTGCTGTGCCTGTATTAGTGTAATACGGTACCTAAATAGATAGCCAGATAGTGTTAGGTGTCTGTAAAAAAAGGCCTGAATTTGAATTCAATACATTGGGCCAAATAATATTTTTCTTATTGTGGTGAACGGTAACAATGAGGAAAACATCTAGTAAGGGACGCGGACATGGTCGTGGTGGTGTTAGTGGACCCTCTGGTGCTGGGAGAGGACGTGGCCGTTCTGCCACAGCCACACGTCCTAGTGAAACAACTACCTCAGGTCCCAGTAGCCAGCAGAATTTACAGCGATATTTTGTGGGGCCCAATGCCGTTCTAAGGATGGTAAGGCCTGAGCAGGTACAGGCATTAGTCAATTGGGTGGCCGACAGTGGATCCAGCACGTTCACATTATCTCCCACCCAGTCTTCTGCAGAAAGCGCACAGATGGCGCATGAAAACCAAGCCCATCAGTCTGTCACATCACCCCCATACATATCAGGGAAACTGTCTGAGCCTCAAGTTATGCAGCAGTCTCTTATGCTGTTTGAAGACTCTGCTGGCAGGGTTTCCCAAGGGCATCCACCTAGCCCTTCCCCAGGGGTGGAAGAGATAGAATGCACTAACGCACAACCACTTATGTTTCCTGATGATGAGGACATGGGAATACCACCTCAGCACGTCTCTGATGATGACGAAACACAGGTGCCAACTGCTGCGTCTATCTGCAGTGTGCAGACTGAACAGGAGGTCAGGGATCAAGACTGGGTGGAAGACGATGCAGGGGACGATGAGGTCCTAGACCCCACATGGAATGAAGGTCGTGCCACTGACTTTCACAGTTCAGAGGAAGAGGCAGTAATGCGACCGAGCCAACAGCGTAACAAAAGACAAAGAGGGAGCAGTGGGCAAAAGCAGAACACCCGCCGCCAAGAGACTCCGCCTGCTACTGACCGCCGCCATCTGGGACCGAGTAACCCAAAGGCAGCTTCAAGGAGTTCCCTGGCATGGCACTTCTTCAAACAATGTGCTGACGACAAGACCCGAGTGGTTTGCACGCTGTACCATCAGAGCCTGAAGCGAGGCATTAACGTTCTGAACCTTTGCACAACCTGCATGACGAGGCACCTGCATGCAAAGCATGAACTGCAGTGGAGTAAACACCTTAAAAACAAGGAAGTCACTCAGGCTCCCCCTGCTACCTCTTCTGCTGCTGCCGCCTCGGCCTCTTCTGCTGCTGCCGCCTCGGCCTCTTCCTCCGCCTTTGGAGGAACGTTGGCACCTGCCGCCCAGCAAACATGGGATGTACCACCAACACCACCACCTGCGTCACCAAGCATCTCAACCATGTCACACGGCAGCGTTCAGCTCTCCATCTCACAAATATTTGAGAGAAAGCGTAAATTCCCACCTAGCCACCCTCGATCCCTGGCCCTGAATGCCAGCATTTCTAAACTACTGGCCTATGAAATACTGTCATTCAGGCTGGTGGACACAGACAGTTTCAAACAGCTCATGTCGCTTGCTGTCCCACAGTATGTTGTTCCCAGCCGGCACTACTTCTCCAAGAGAGCCGTGCCTTCCCTGCACAACCAAGTATCCGATAAAATCAAGTGTGCACTGCGCAACACCATCTGTGGCAAGGTCTACCTAACCACAGATACGTGGACCAGTAAGCACGGCCAGGGACGCTATATCCCCTAACTGCACACTGGGTAAATGTAGTGGCGGCTGGGCCCCAGGCGGAGAGCTGTTTGGCGCACGTCCTTCCGCCGCCAAGGATCGCAGGACAACATTCTTTGCCTCCTGTCTCCTCCTCCTCCTACTCAGCTTCCTCCTCCTCTTCTTCCATCTGCTCATCCAGTCAGCCACACACCTTCACCACCAACTTCAGCACAGCCCGGGGTAAACGTCAGCAGGCCATTCTGAAACTCATATGTTTGGGGGACAGGCCCCAAACCGCACAGGTTTTGTGGCGGGGTATAGAACAACAGACCGACAAGTGGTTGCTGCCGGTGAGCCTCAAGCCCGGCCTGGTGGTGTGCGATAATGGGCGAAATCTCATTGCAGCTCTGGGACTAGCCGGTTTGACGCACATCCCTTGCCTGGCGCATGTGCTGAATTTGGTGGTGCAGAAGTTCATTCGCAACTACCCCGACATGTCAGAGCTGCTGCATAAAGTGCGGGCCGTCTGTTCGCGCTTCCGGCGTTCACATCCTGCCGCTGCTCGCCTGTCTGCGCTACAGCGTAACTTCGGCCTTCCCGCTCACCGCCTCATATGCGACGTGCCCACCAGGTGGAACTCCACCTTGCACATGCTGGACAGACTGTGCGAGCAGCAGCAGGCCATAGTGGAGTTTCAGCTGCAGCACGCACGGGTCAGTCGCACTGCGGAACAGCACCACTTCACCACCAATGACTGGGCCTCCATGCGAGACCTGTGTGCCCTGTTGCGCTGTTTCGAGTTCTCCACCAACATGGCCAGTAGCGATGACGCCATTATCAGCGTTACAATACCACTTCTATGTCTCCTTGAGAAAACACTTAGGGGGATGATGGAAGAGGAGGTGGCCCAGGAGGAGGAGGAGGAGAAGGAGGAGGAAGAGGGGTCATTTTTAGCACTTTCAGGCCAGTCTCTTCGAAGCGATTCAGAGGGAGGTTTTTTGCAACACCAGAGGCCAGGTACAAATGTGGCAAGACAGGGCCCACTACTGGAGGACGAGGAGGACGAGGATGAGGAGGAGGTGGAGGAGGATGAGGATGAAGCATGTTCACAGTGGGGTGGCACCCAACGCAGCTCGGACCCATCACTGGTACGTGGCTGGGGGGAAACGCAGGACGATGACGATACGCCTCCCACAGAGGACAGCTTGTCCTTACCTCTGGTCAGCCTGGCACACATGAGCGACTACATGCTGCAGTGCCTGCGCAACGATAGCAGAGTTGCCCACATTTTAACGTGTGCGGACTACTAGGTTGCCACCCTGCTGGATCCCCGATACAAAGACAATGTGCCCACCTTACTTCCTGCACTGGAGCGTGATAGGAAGATGCGCGAGTACAAGTGCACGTTGGTAGACGCGCTACTGAGAGCTTTCCCAAATGTCACAGGGCAACAAGTGGAAGCCCAAGACGAAGGCAGAGGAGGAGCAAGAGGTCGCCAACGCAGCTGTGTCACGGCCAGCTCCTCTGAGGGCAGGTTTAGCATGGCAGAGATGTGGAAAAGTTTTGTCACCACGCCACAGCTAACTGCACAACCACCTGATACGGAACGTGTTAGCAGGAGGCAACATTTCACTAACATGGTGGAACAGTACGTGTGCATACTCCTCCACGTACTGACTGATGGTTCGGCCCCATTCAACTTTTGGGTCTCCAAATTGTCCATGTGGCCAGAGCTAGTTTTTTTTTGCCTTGGAGGTGCTGGCCTGCCCGGCGGCCAGCGTTTTGTCTGAACGTGTATTCAGCACGGCAGGGGGCGTCATTACAGACAAACGCAGCCGCCTATCTACAGCCAATGTGGACAAGCTGACGTTCATAAAAATGAACCAGGCATGGATACCACAGGACCTGTCCATCCCTTGTGCAGATTAGACATTAACTACCTCCCCTTAACCATATATTATTGTACTCCAGGGCACTTCCTCATACAATCCTATTTTTATTTTCATTTTACCATTATATTGCGGGGCAACCCAAAGTTGAATGAACCTCTCCTCTGTCTGGGTGCCGGGGCCTAAAAATATCTGACAGTGGCCTGTTCCAGTGGTGGGTGACATGAAGCCTGATTCTCTGCTATGACATGAAGACTGATTCTCTGCTGACATGAAGCCAGATTCTCTGCTATGGGATCTCTCTCCTCTGCCTGGGTGCCTGGGCCTAAATATCTGACAATGGACTGTTCCAGTGGTGGGTGACGTGAAGCATGATTCTCTGCTATGACATGAAGACTGATTCTCTGCTGACATGAAGCCAGAATCTCTGCTATGGGACCTCTCTCGTCTGTCTGGGTGCCTGGGCCTAAATATATGACAATGGACTGTTCCAGTGGTGGGTGACGTGAAGCCTGATTCTCTGCTATGACATGAAGACTGATTCTCTGCTGACATGAAGCCTGAATCTCTTTTATGGGACCTCTCTATTCTGTCTGGGTGCCGGGGCCTAAAAATATATGACAGTGGCCTGTTCCAGTGGTGGGTGGATTGAAGCCTGATTCTCTGCTATGACATGAAGACTGATTCTCTGCTGAGTCGCTGACATGAAGCCTGAATCTCTGTTATGGGACCTCTCTACTCTGTCTGGGTGCCGGGGCCTAAATTATATGACAATGGACTGTTCCAATGTTGGGTGACGTGAAGCATGATTTGCTGCTATGACATGAAGACTGATTCTCTGCTGACATGAAGCCAGATTCTATGTTATGGGACCTCTCTCCTCTGTCTGAGTGCTGGGGCCTAAAAATATCTGACAGTGGCCTGTTCCAGTGGTGTGTGACATGAAGCCTGATTCTCTGCTATGACATGAAGACTGATTCTCTGCTGAGTCGCTGACATGAAGCCAGATTCTATGTTATGGGACCTCTCTCCTCTGTCTGGGTGCCGGGGCCTAAATTATATGACAATGGACAGTTCCAATGTTGGGTGACGTGAAGCATGATTCTCTGCTATGACATGAAGACTGATTCTCTGCTGACATGAAGCCAGATTCTATGTTATGGGACCTCTCTCCTCTGTCTGGGTGCCGGGGCCTAAAAATATCTGACAGTGGCCTGTTCCAGTGGTGGGTGACATGAAGCCTGATTCTCTGCTATGACATGAAGACTGATTCTCTGCTGACATGAAGCCAGATTCTATGTTATGGGACCTCTCTCCTCTGTCTGGGTGCCGGGGCCTAAATTATATGACAATGGATTGTTCCAGTGGTGGGTGACGTGAAGCATGATTCTCTGCTATGACATGAAGACTGATTCTCTGCTGACATGAAGCCAGATTCTCTGCTGACATGAAGCCAGATTCTCTGTTACGGGACCTCTCTCCTCTGCCTGGGTGCCTGGGCCTATATATGTGACAATGGACTGTTCCAGTGGTGGGTGACGTGAAGCCTGATTCTCTGCTATGACATGAAGACTGATTCTCTGCTGACATCAAGCCAGATTCTCTGCTATGGGACCTCTCTCCTCTGCCTGGGTGCTTAGGCCTAAATATCTGACAATGGACTGTTCCAGTGGTGGGTGACGTGAAGCCTGATTCTCTGCTATGACATGAAGCCTGAATCTCTGCTGACATGAAGCCTGATTCTCTGCTATGGGACCTTTCTCCAATTGATATTGGTTAATTTTTATTTTTTTAATTTTTTTATTTTAATTCATTTCCCTATCCACATTTGTTTTCAGGGGATTTAACTACATTTTGCTGCCTTTTGCAGCCCTCTAGCCCTTTCCTGGGCTGTTTTACAGCCTTTTTAGTGCCGAAAAGTTCGGGTCCCCATTGACTTCAATGGGGTTCGGGTTCGGGACGAATCCGAACATTTCCGGGAAGTTTGGCCGAACTTCTCGAACCCGAACATCCAGGTGTTTGCTCAACTCTAGTTATGACCACATGAAGTGACAGGTCAGGTTTAAAAAAAAAAGGCTAAGTGACTTCATAAGGTCCTGTCAGGATGATGAAAATGCAGACTGCCAGGAAGAGGATCAGTGGGTGGAAACAACGTTATGAAGGAAATGCCCATCCTCATTTACACTGTCCCCCTTTAGACAGCAGTATTCTGCTACTTGTAGGCACATGGGAAATAATATTGAAAGAGCAGCAGCCATTTAATGAATACACTAATGAGCAAAAAGGTAACAATGTTTTGAACTTTTGACTTTCAGGATTCATATGTCACCATCTTTGAATGTGAGACTAGCATCATTTTATAGACAATCATCTTGGCTACCTCATACATAAATTGGACATGCAACTATTTAGCATATGATTAGTTATGCAGATTCTTGTCATGTAACTGCATTGTTACTGTTTTGCTCCTGGTGGTGGAACAATCTTTTCCTTCTTATATACTACAAATTACAACCTGTTATCACATTCTCTAATAGCTCAGTTTGTTATTAGGTTTATTCCCAAGCGAAAGGTTGAATCCAGGAGAAGCTATGAAGAAGATTTGCCAAGAAAAGAGAAAAGGTATCATCCAGCTCATCGATAGCGGAATTTCGGCTGAAAAAAATCAAACTGCATCATGTGAGTGCCAAGGCAGTTAGAAGAATACGAAATAAAGTCCATCCATCCATTCCAAAGCTATACAAATGGACAAACGCTATTGGAACAACTGATTGCAACTGGTGTGCTATACCAGTTGCCCCCCCAAAAAAACTAATTGTGGCAGGGGTGTGATATGCCTATAATATAATTTCTATATAGTGCATTTGTATTGTGCAGCAGTTGTTTGCGGTTCTGCTGAGATACTGCAGCTATACAGAGGGACAAATGCTATTGGAACAGCTAATTGCAACTGGTGTGATATACCAGTTGCCCCCCCGAAAAAACTGATTGAGGCAGGGGTGTGATATACCTATAATATACTTTCTATATAGTGTATTTGTTTTGTGTAGCAGCTGTGTGCGGTTCTGCTGCGATACCGCAGGTATACAGAGGGACAAACGCTATTGGAACAAGTAATTGCAACTGGTGTGATATACCTGTTGCCCCCCAAAAAACTGATTAAGGGGATTGATATACCTGCTTCCAGCAAATAATCATTAAGGGGTTCTATATACCTGCTTCCACAAATACTGCTCTTCTATAGGGACTTTATCACAGGATTATTTTGAAAATGACAGGCAGAGGAAGAGGCTGGCCATTCCGCAGGGGTGGTAGGGGTCGGGAAGGTGCACCAGGCCGGAGCCTAAGTGAGAATTTGTAGAAGGTGCGTGCGATTATGTCAAAGGACGCACCAGAGTTGGTTGAGTGGCTCACTCAGCCTTCCACTTCAGCACCCTCCTTATCCTCTGTATCTGCACCTTCCTTACTCACTGCTATGTGCACCCACAAATACACCACCACCACCACAGCCCCTCCACTCCAGTCAGAGGAATTATTTTCCCATTTATTCCCAGACCTTACCGATGCGCAGCCATTATTGATTTTGGATGAGGAAGAAGATGTAGCAACGGCCGCCACCCAGCGGTCTGATGACCGTACCCAGATCGGCCAAAGAAGGGAGGTCCCCGCTGTTGCTGCCTACTCCGAGCTCTCAAATGTCAGTGATGGTGAAGGTGACGATGATGATGTGTCGATGGACGTCATGCCTGTGCCCACAAGAAAGGAAGAGGAGGGGAGTTCAGAGGGAGAGACAGAGCAGCAGAGAGGGAGAAGGAGGAATAGCAGGCAGAGCTCGCAGGGCACAGGAGGCAAAAAGCAGACTGCAAATGTATCTGGAGCGAGCCATCCACCATGCACGGTCACTTCTGGCGCTCCCTGGATGCCGACACATGGCTCCGCAGTGTGGGCATTTTTTAACGTGTCAGCTGCTAACAATAGTTTTGTCATCTGCAGCCTGTGCTGCCAACGCATAAGTCGCGGTAAGCCCAACACTCACCTAGGGACGACCTCCTTAAGTAGGCAGCTGGCCTCCCATCACTGAGCCCAGTGGGAGCAACGCCGTCAGAACCCACAAAGCCAAACTCCCGGCACTCCACGTCCTGCCTCTTCTCCTTCTCTTTCTACTCTCTCCTACCATTTGTCCTCCACTACATCTTCCACCGTGCTGTCGTCGTGTTCATCTGGCTGAAGGCAGGCTTCCGTGGTCCAAATGTTCAAGTATAAAAAGTTGATTCCGCCGTATAACCCTCTTGCCCAACTGCTGACCGCAGGCTTGTCGGAACTGCTAGCCCGCCAACTACTGCCATATAAACTAGTGGACTCGGAGGCCTTTAGAAAATTTGTGGCCATTGGCACACCACAATGGAAGGTCCCGGAAGATAATATTTCTCCCAGAAGGGCATCCCAGAGATATATGGCCACGTTCAGCGGCAAGTGAATATATGTCTGGCACACAGTGTCGGCGCCAAGATACATCTGACCACAGACACGTGGTCTAGCAAACACATGCAGGGAAGGTACAAAACTTTTTCTGCCCACTAGGTGAACCTTTTGATGTCTGTCAAGCATGTAACCCGTGGCACCCGTGTGGATTTGGTGTTACCACCAAGGATTGCATGCAGGCTTGCCTCCTCTTCTCCACCTCTTACTCCATCCACCATCTCCTCCTCGTCTGACTCCTCCTTTTCCACTGCTACCGCCTCTTCCGCTGCACCCCCCAAGCTCCCCAGAACCTATTCGATGTCCAATGAGATGTTGCCATGCCGTTCTTCGGCTATTGTGTCTGGAAGCCAAGAGCCATACTGGTCCTGCACTGCTTTCAGCTCTGCGGTCACAGGCCGATCAGTGGCTAACCCCGCTCAATTTGACAGTTGGTAAAGTGGTGTGCGACAGTGGTGCGAATCTGCTAAGTTCGCTGAAACAGGTCACACGTGCCTTGCAGCGATTCGTTGCCAAATACCCCGTGGTCCAGGATCTCTTGCGGCAGGCCAGGAAAATCGCTGGCCATTTTACAAGATCTTACATGGCCATGGCTCACCTTGGTGATGTTCAGGGGCGACACCACTTGCTCATCAGACGTCTAATTTGTGACAGCCCGACGCGCTGGAACTCCACCTTGTATATGCTTGATAGGCTTCTCCAGCAGCAACGTGCTGTTGACGACTACCTGTACAAACTCTGCTGCAGGACAGGTTCTGGGGAGCTTGGTTTCTTTTCACTGCGCCAGTGGCTGCTCATGCAGACTTCTGCAGCCATTTGATGAGATCACCAAACTGGTCAGACACAGCCAGGGCGCCATCAGTGACATTGTATCTTACGCCGTCTTTCTGGAGCGTACATTGCGTCGTGTCATTGATCAAGCCATTGAGAAGCAGGAGCAGGAAGATGAGGAAGTCGCAATGCTGAATGAATTCCCAGGGGGGCTACTCCATATGAGACAAGTCAGAAGGAGTCTGAAGAGGAGTCAGAGGAGGATGGTGTCTGGGGGGAAGGAGGAGGAGCAAGAAGAGCAGGCTTTGAAGGGGACTTTAAACCTTTCAGGGATCCCTGGTGTCCGTGGCTGGGGTAGGAGACCGAGGACGACATTCTCCTAGGCGATGAGCAGGAGCCAGGGACCTCCACCTCTTCTAATTTAGTGCATCTAAAAGGCGATATATATTATTGATATTTTGGGTAATCTCAATAATTAATATTTATAAATAGGCGTGAGTCGCCTATTTATACCTTAAATAAAGCTAACTCTGTTGCCTCACTCTACACTGAACTACGTGCGGCGGATTACTATTACGGTATACTAAGGCGGCGACCATAAAAGACTATACACTGTACTATGAACATTAAAGTATATTTATCAAAACAAATACAAGTCTACAGTCTACTAATACACTATGTTTATCTATCTATCTATCTATCTATCTATCTATCTATATATATATACACTCACCTAAAGAATTATTAGGAACACCATACTAATACAGTGTTGGACCCTCTTTTGCCTTCAGAACTGCCTTAATTATACGTGGCATTGATTCAACAAGGTGCTGATAGCATTCTTTAGAAATGTTGGCCCATATTGATAGGATAGCATCTTGCAGTTGATGGAGATTTGAGGGATGCACATCCAGGGCACGAAGCTCCCGTTCCACCACATCCCAAAGATGCTCTATTGGGTTGAGATCTGGTGACTGTGGGGGCCATTTTAGTACAGTGAACTCATTGTTATGTTCAAGAAACCAATTTGAAATGATTCGAGCTTTGTGACATGGTGCATTATCCTGCTGGAAGTAGCCATCAGAGGATGGGTACATGGTCATGAAGGGATGGACATGGTCAGAAACAATGCTCAGGTAGCCCCTGGCATTTAAACGATGCCCAATTGGCACTAAGGCCTCTTTCACACTTGCGTTGTCCGGATCCGGCGTGTACTCCACTTGCCGGAATTACACGCCGGATACGGAAAAACGCAAGTGTACTGAAAGCATTTGAAGACGGAACCGTCTTCCAAATGCGTTCAGTGTTACTATGGCACCCAGGACGCTATTAAAGTCCTGGTTGCCATAGTAGGAGCGGGGAGCGGGGGAGCAGTATACTTACAGTCCGTGCGGCTCCCGGGGCGCTCCAGAGTGACGTCAGAGCGCCCCATGTGCATGGATGACGTGATCCATGTGATCACATGATCCATGCGCTTGGGGCGCCCTGACGTCACTCTGAAGCGCCCCGGGAGCCGCACGGACGGTAAGTACACTGCTCCCCCGCTCCCCACTACACTTTACCATGGCTGCCAGGACTTTAGCGTCCCGGCAGCCATGGTAACCACTCTGAAAAAGCTAAATGTCGGCTCCGGCAATGCGCCAAAACGACGTTTAGCTTAAGGCCGGATCCGGATCAATGCCTTTCAATGGGCAATAATTCCGGATCCGGCCTTGCGGCAAGTGTTCCGGATTTTTGGCCGGAGCAAAAAGCGCAGCATGCTGCGGTATTTTCTCCGGCCAAAAAACGTTCCGTTCCGGAACTGAAGACATCCTGATGCATCCTGAACGGATTTCTCTCCATTCAGAATGCATTAGGATAATCCTGATCAGGATTCTTCCGGCATAGAGCCCCGACGACGGAACTCTATGCCGGAAGACAAGAACGCAAGTGTGAAAGAGCCCTTAGGGGCCTAAATTGTGCCAGAAAACATCCCCCACACCATTACACCACCACCACCAGCCTGCACAGTGGTAACAAGACATGATGGATACATGTTCTCATTCTGTTTACGCCAAATTCGGACTCTACCATTTGAATGTCTCAACAGAAATCGAGACTCATCAGACCAGGCAACATTTTTCCAGTCTTCAACAGTCCAATTTTGGTGAGCTCGTGCAAATTGTAGCCTCTTTTTCCTATTTGTAGTGGAGATGAGTGGTACCCGGTGGGGTCTTCTACTGTTGTAGCCCATCCGCCTCAAGGTTGTGTGTGTTGTGTCTTCACAAATGCTTTGCTGCATACCTCGGTTGTAACGAGTGGTTATTTCAGTCAACGTTGCTCTTCTATCAGCTTGAATCAGTCGGCCCATTCTCCTCTGACCTCTAGCATCCACAAGGCATTTTTGCCCACAGGACTGCCGCATACTGGATGTTTTTCCCTTTTCACACCATTCTTTGTAAACTCTAGAAATGGTTGTGCATGAAAATCCCAGTAACTGAGCAGATTGTGAAATACTCAGACCAGCCCGTTTGGCACCAACAACCATTCCACGCTCAAAATTGCTTAAATCACCTTTCTTTCCCATTCTGACATTCAGTTTGGAGTTCAGGAGATTGTCTTGACCAGGATCACACCCCTAAATGCATTGAAGCAACTGCCATGTGATTGGTTGACTAGATAATTGCATTAATGAGAAATAGAACAGGTGTTCCTAATAATTCTTTAGGTGAGTGTATATAAAAATTTATAAAACCTGGGGCATATAGCCCATATATACAGTGGATAGAAAAAGACTACACACCCCTGTTAAAATGTCAGGTTTCTGTGCTGTAAAAAAATGAGACAAAGATAAATCATTTCAGAACTTTTTACACCTTTAATGTGACCTATAAACTGTACAACTCAATTTAAAAAAACTGAAATCTTTTAGGTAGAGGGAAGAAAAAATATAAAAATAAAATAATATGGTTGCATAAATTGTGCACACCCTTAAACTAATACTTTGTTGAAACACCTTTTGGTTTTATTACAGCACTCGTCTTTTTGGGTGTGAGTCTATCAGCATGGCACATTTTGCCTTGGGAAGATTTGCCCACTCTTCTTTGCAAAAACACTCCAAATCTGTCAGATTATGAGGTCATCTCCTGTCCACAGCCCTGTTCAGATCACCCCACAGATATTCAGTCAGATTCTGGTATTGGGATCTGGCAGGGCCATTCCAAAACTTTAATCTTCTTCTGGTGAAGCCATTCCTTTGTTGATTTGGATGTATGCTTTGGGTCGTTGTCATGCTGAAATACATGTTCAGCTTTCTAGCAGAAGCCTGAAGGTTTTGTGCCAATATTGACTGGTATTTGGAACTGTTCAAAATTCCCTCTAGCCTAACTACGGCTCCAGTTCCAGCTGAAGAAAAGCAGCCCCAAAGCATGATGCTGCGACCACCATGCTTCACTGTGGGTATGGTGTTCTATTGGTGATGTGCAGTGTTGTTTTTGCGCCAATCATATCTTTTGGAATTATGGCCAAAAAGTTCAACCTTGGTTTGATCAGACCATAACACCTTTTCCCACATGCTTTTGGGAGACTTCAGATGTGTTTTTGTAAAATGTAGCCTGGCTTGGATGTTTTTCTTCGTAAGAAAAGGCTTTCGTCTTGCCACTCTACCCCATAGCCCAGACATATGAAGAATACGGGAGATTGTTGTCACATGTACCACACAGCCAGTACTTGCCAAATATTTCTGCAGCTTCTTTAATGTTGTTGTAGGCCTCTTGGTAGCCTCCCAGACCGGTTTTCTTCTCGTCTTTTCATCAATTTTGGAGGAACGTCCAGTTCTTGGCAATGTCACTGTTGTGCCATATTTTCTTCACTTGATGATGACTGTCTTCACTGTGTTCCATGGTATATCTAATGCCTTGGAAATTTTTTTGTACCCTTCTCCTGACTGATACCTTTTAACAATGAGATCCCTCTGATGCTTTGGGAGCTCTCTGTGGACTATGGCTTTTGCTGTGGGATGCGACTAAGAAAATTCCAGGAAAGACCAACTAGAGCAGCTGAACTTTATTTGGGGTTAATCAGAGGCACTTTAAATGTTGGCAGGTGTATGCTGTCTCCTATTTAACATAGTTTTGAATGTGATTGCTTAATTCTGAACATAGCTACAGTGGGATGCAAAAGTTTGGGCAACCTTGTTAATCGTCATGATTTTCCTGTATAAATCGTTGGTTGTTACGATAAAAAATGTCAGTTAAATAGATCATATAGGAGACACACACAGTGATATTTGAGAAGTGAAATTAAGTTTATTGAATTTACAGAAAGTGTGCTATAATTGTTTAAACAAAATTAGGCAGGTGCATAAATTTGGGCACTGTTGTCATTTTATTGATTCCAAAACCTTTAGAACTAATTATTGGAACTCAAATTAGCTTGGTAAGCTCAGTGACCCCTGACCTACATACACAGGTGAATCCAATTATGAGAAAGAGTATTTAAGGGGGTCAATTGTAAGATTCCCTCCTCTTTTAATTTTCTCTGAAGAGTAGCAACATGGGGGTCTCAAAACAACTCTCAAATGACCTGAAGACAAAGATTGTTCACCATCATGGTTTAGGGAAAGGCTACAGAAAGCTGTCTCAGATATTTCAGCTGTCTGTTTTCACATGTAGGAACATATTGAGGAAATGGAAGACCACAGGCTCAATTCAAGTTAAGGCTCGAAGTGGCAGACCAAGAAAAATCTCGGATAGACAGAAGCGACGAATGGTGTCAACCCACAGACCAGCACCAAAGACCTACAACATCATCTTGCTGCAGATGGAGTCACTGTGCATCGTTCAACCATTCGGCGCACTTTACACAAGGAGATGCTGTATGCGAGAGTGATGCAGAGGAAGCCTTTTCGCTGCCCATAGCACAAATAGTGCCGCTTGAGGTGGGCTAAAGCACATTTGGGCAAGCCAGCTTCATTTTGGAATAAGGTGCTGTGGACTGATGAAACTAAAATTGAGTTATTTGGCCATAACAAGGGGAGTTATGCATGGAGGAAAAAGAACACAGCATTCCAAGAAGAACACCTGCTACCTACAGTAAAATATGGTGGTGGTTCCATCATGCTGTGGGGCTGTGTGGCCAGTGCAGGGACTGGGAATCTTGTCAAAGTTGAGGGACGCATGGATTCCTCTCAGTATCAGCAGATTCTGGAGACCAATGTCCAGGAATCAGTGACAAAGCTGAAGCTGTGCCCGGGCTGAATCTTTGAACAAGACAACGACCCTAAACACTGCTCAAAATCCACTAAGGCATTTATGCAGAGGAAAAAGTACAACATTCTGGAAAATCTGTGGTGTGACTTAAAGAGAGCTGTCCATGCTCGGAAGCCATCAAACCTGAATGAACTAAAGATGTTTTGTAAAGAGAAATGATCCAAAATACCTTCAACCAGAATCCAGACTCTCATTGGAACCTACAGGAAGCGTTTAGAGGCTCTAATTTCTGCAAAAGGAGGATCTACTAAATATTGATTTCATTTCTTTTTTGTGGTGCCCAAATTTATGCATCTGCCTAATTTTGTTTAAACAATTATAGCACACTTTCTGTAAATCCAATAAACTTCATTTCACTTCTCAAATATCACTGTGTGTGTCTCCTATATGATATATTTAACTGACATTTTTTATCGTAACAACCACGATTTATACAGGAAAATCATGACGATTAACAAGGTTGCCCAAACTTTCGCATCCCACTGTACATCCCCAGTTATGCAACCACATTATTATTATTTTATCTTTTTCAATTTTTTTTACAGCTGTATATTTTCTTAACAGTATATCCCAGAGAAACTGGCATTTCCTTCTACAGGGGGTATATATATACAGTACAGACCAAAAGTTTGGACACACCTTCTCATTCAAAGAGTTTTCTTTATTTTCATGACTATGAAAATTGTAGATTCACACTGAAGGCATGAAAACTATGAATTAACAGATGTGGAATTATATACATAACAACCAAGTGTGAAACAACAGAAAATATGTAATATTCTAGGTTCTTCAAAATAGCCACCTATATATATATACACACAAATATAACCATCTGCATATATGGGGGCATTAATATAAGTATATATAGACATGTGCGTAATTACAGGGGCATATATATATATATTTATATATATATATATACACATACATACCTCCCCCACTGGCCATACAGGGCCAATCTCAATACAGGGGATATATATATCCCTATTGGCCATATAAGGGGCCAATATATATGCACATATAAATGAAGGGGCATATACATATATATATACACTGAACAAAAATATAAACGCAACTCTTTCGCTCCCATTTTGCATGAGCTGAACTCAAAGATCTGAAACATTTTCTATATACACAAAAGACACATTACTCTCAAATAGTAAGCACTTCTCCTTTTCCGAGATAATCTATCCCACCTCACAGGTGTGGCATATCAGATGCTGATTAGACAGCATGAATATTGCACAGGTGTGCCTTAGACTGCCCACAATAAAATACCACTCTGAAATGTGCAGTTTGATCACACAGCACAATGCCACAGATTTCACAACATTTGAGGGATCATGCAATTGGCATGCTGACTGCAGGAATGTCTAGCAGAGCTGTTGCCCGTCTCCAAAGGCGTTTCAGAGAATTTGGCAGTACATCCATCCGGCCTTCCAACTAGAGACCACGTGTAAGCACACCTGCCCAGGACCTCCACATCCAGCATGTTTGTCCATGGGCCACTCAAACTGCTGCGGTTTTTCTTATTATATATATATATATATATATATATATATATATACACACACATACACACACTTTTTGCTGGGATCTACAGAATGGAAAAGCGTAATGAACTACATTTTTGTATCCCCCCCCCCCCAATATGTTAAATGTGGGATAATGTGATGTAGAGATGAGGACAATGTAACATAGAGACTTTAATGAGGTCTGTGCAGTTAATCTGAGGTTGTGAGATAGATGCTGGGATGTGGCATCAATAAAATAATCTAATTTAGTGCAGAGATTAGATGACAAGTGGTCATATGCTCAATCTTTTTCTTAAAAAAATAAATAAAATAAAAACATATGTGACAACCAGAGATTAAGTATGTAAGTATATTAGTATGAGGTGGAACTGATTACATTCACAGAAGTACATGTTCGATTTAGCCCACAGTTGTACTCGAGGATGTTAGGAGCTTTTGTTGCAGATTCTGTCAAAAATACAGTGCCGTGCAAAAGTATTCACCCCCTTGGCTTTTTTCTTATTTTGGTGCCTCACAACCTGAAATTAACATTGATTGTTTGAGGATTTGCATCATTTAATTTACAGAACTTGCCCACAACTTTGAAGAGTTTTTTTTATATTTATTGCGAAGCAAAACAACAAATAGGACAAAATACGTGAAAAAGCCAATGTGCATAACTATTCACCCCTTAAAGTCAATACTTTGTAGAGCCACATTTTGCGGCAATCACAGCTTCAAGTCGCTTTAGATAAGTCTCTATGAGCTTGCCACATCTTACCACTGGGATTTTTTACCATTCCCCCTTGCAAAACTGCTCCAGCTCTTTCAAGTTGGATGGTTTGCGCTTGTGAACAGCAATATTTAAGTCTGACCACAGATTTCCTATTGGATTGAGATCTGGGCTTTGACTAGGCCATTCCAACACATTTACATTTTTCCCCTTAAACCACTCAAGTGTTGCTTTAGCAGTGTGTTTGGGGTCATTATACTGCTGGAAGGTGAACCTCCATCCTAGCCTCAAGAGTGGTACAGGTTTTGCTCAAGAATATCCCTGTATTTAGCACCATCCATATTTCCCTTAACTCTGACCAGTTTCCCAGTCCCAGCTGCTGAAAAACATCCCCACAGAATGATGCTGCCACCACCATGTCTCACTGTGGGGACGGTGTTCTTTGGGTGATGTGATGTGTTGGGTTTGCGCCAGACATAGCGTTTTCTTTTATGACCGAAAAGTTCAATTTTAGTCTCATCAGACCAGAGCACCTTCCTCCATACATTTTGGGAGACTCCCACATGATTTTTTGCAAACTCACAATGTGCCTTTTTGTCTTTAGCTGAAAGTAATGGCTTTCTTCTGGACACTCTGTCATAAAGCCCAACTCTATGGAGCGTACGGCTTATTGTCGTCCTATGTACATAAAACTCCAGTCTCTGCTGTGGAACTCTGCAGCTCCTCCAGGGTTACCTTAGGTCTCTGTGCTGCCTCTCTGATTAATGCCCTCCTTGCCCGGTCCGTGAGTTTTGGTGGGCGGCCGTCTCCTGGCAGGTTTGCTGTTGTGCCATGTTCTTCCCATTTGGTTATGATGGATTTGATGGTGCTCCTGGGATAATCAAAGATTTGGATATTTTTTTATAACCTAACCCTGACTTGTACTTCTTGTTATTTGTTTGGAGAATTCCTTGGTCTTCATGGCAGTGTTTGGTTAGTGATGCCTCTTGCTTAGGTGTTGCAGCCTTTGGGGCCTTTCAAAAAAGATGTGTATATGTAATGACAGATCATGTGACACTTAGATTGCACACAGGTGGACATCATTTCACTAATTATGTGACTTCTGAAGGTAATTGGTTGCACCAGAGCTTTTTATGTGCTTCCTAACAAAGGGGGTGAATACATACTCACATGCCAGTTTTCAGTTTTCAAGTTCTAAACAATACTTTTATTTATATATTTTTCCCATTTCACTTCACCAACTTAGACTATTGTGTTCTGATCCATCATATTCAGATTAAAAAAACATTGAACTTAAGGCTGCAATGTAACTAAATACGAAAAAAGTCAAGGGGAGTTAATACTTTTGCAAGGCACTGTATATGACATTTTAGTGTAGTATGCTGCACCTTCTTGTCCAGTAAAATGCCAGCACACCTATTAGAAAGGCCGGGCAATTATATACATGTGTAATAATGTCGGGAGGACAAAATACATAGTCACTTGCAGGATAACAGGCCGAACTGGATGGACAAATGTCTTTTTTCGGCCTTATGTACTATGTTACTATGTTACTAAATCCCACAGATATTGGACTCCTTCACACATAGGTATTTTACAAAATTTGTAATGTAAAAATTTATTGAAAATAATATCATAAAAAATATATCTGCAACAGTAGACTGTGGTACAAAGGGCAAATATCTAAGCAATTTTTTTTTTATTAGAGAATTATATCATACATATAGAGCAGCATAATTAAATACTAAAGTAAGCAGAAAATAAGAACAGACAATAAAGGACTGATGGACCCAGGGGAAGGCCAAGGGGTGGCCACAGCAAAAATTCTGGCTGAAAATAGAGTGAAATAATAATAATAGTAATAAACAAGACTGCCAGCAAGAGGCAAGAAAACCGCGTTTTAGTAAACCTGTTTCAAATAAACTAGGTACAAGGATCCACAAGCTGGCAGTCAAATGCAAACTGACAAAAGAGAATAAAAGTGTATTACCAGATGCTGCATGTCGGCCCCTCGGTAAAACCCTGCCCAGCGCAGTTTTGCCTGTGAAGGCTTCTTCCGGGGATGCCGCATTGACCATGAGCCACCTCTTAAATAGGTCCCTCATTAGGTTAAAATAACGTCCGGTGTGTGGTATTAGTCTGCCGGAGGGAAAGGACCTTCCTGATGGTAAACTCCGCCCCTGATGACCAATGGGCTTGCATATTGATGCTGCATCATCAGGTCATGTGTCAGGCATCGCAGCATCATAGCGATGTCACAGACACCTGACCTCCCATGTGATGATCACATGACCGCATCATAGCGGCCATGTGATCACAATACTACACAGGATCTTTCTATCAGAGACACCGCCTGTATTATACACTGCTCAAAAAAATAAAGGGAACACTTAAACAACACAATGTAACTCCAAGTCAATCACACTTCTGTGAAATCAAACTGTCCACTTAGGAAGCAACACTGAGTGACAATCAATTTCACATGCTGTTGTGCAAATGGGATAGACAACAGGTGGAAATTATAGGCAATTAGCAAGACACCCCCAATAAAGGAGTGGTTCTGCAGGTGGTGACCACAGACCACTTCTCAGTTCCTATGCTTCCTGGCTGATGTTTTGGTCACTTTTGAATGCTGGCGGTGCTTCCACTCTAGTGGTAGCATGAGACGGAGTCTACAACCCACACAAGTGGCTCAGGTAGTGCAGCTTATCCAGGATGGCACATCAATGCGAGCTGTGGCAAGAAGGTTTGCTGTGTCTGTCAGCGTAGTGTCAAGAGCATGGAGGCGCTACCAGGATACAGGCCAGTACATCAGGAGACGCGGAGGAGGCCGTAGGAGGGCAAAAACCCAGCAGCAGGACCGCTACCTCTGCCTTTGTGCAAGGAAGAACAGGAGGAGCACTGCCAGAGCCCTGCAAAATGACCTCCAGCAGGCCACAAATGTGCATGTGTCTGCTCAAACGGTCAGAAACAGACTCCATGAGGGTGATATGAGGGCCTGACGTCCACAGGTGGGGGTTGTGCTTACAGCCCAACACTGTGCAGGACGTTTGGCATTTGCCAGAGAACACCAAGATTGCCAAATTCGCCACTGGCGCCCTGTGCTCTTCACAGATGAAAGCAGGTTCACACTGAGCACATGTGACAGAAGTGACAGAGTCTTGAGACGCCGTGGAGAACGTTCTGCTGACTGCAACATCCTCCAGCATGACCGGTTTGGCATTGGGTCAGTAATGGTGTGGGGTGGCATTTCTTTGGAGGGCCTCACAGCCCTCCATGTGCTCACCAGAGGTAGCCTGACTGGCATTAGGTACCGAGATGAGATCCTCAGACCCCTTGTGAGACCATATGCTGGTGTGGTTGGCCCTGGGTTCCTCCTAATGCAAGACAATGCTAGACCTCATGTGGCTGGAGTGTGTCAGCAGTTCCTGCAAGACGAAGGCATTGATGCTATGGACTGGCCCGCCCGTTCCCCAGACCTGAATCAAATTGAGCACATCTGGGACATCATGTCTCGCTCTATCCACCAATGTCATGTTGCACCACAGACTGTCCAGGAGTTGGCAGAGGCTTTAGTCCAGGTCTGGGAGGAGATACCTCAGGAGACTGTCCGCCACCTCATCAGGAGCATGCACAGGCGTTGTAGGGAGGTCATACAGGCACGTGGAGGCCACACACACTACTGAGCCTCATTTTGACTTGTTTTAAGGACATTACATCAAAGTTGGATCAGCCTGTAGTGTGTTTCTCCACTTTAATTTTGAGTGTGACTCCAAATCCAGACCTCCATGGGTTGAAAAATTTGATTTACATTTTTTTTATTTTTGTGTGATTTTGTTGTCAGCACTTTCAACTATGTAAAGAACAAAGTATTTCAGAAGAATATTTAATTAACTCAGATCTAGGATGTGTTATTTTTGTGTTCCCTTTATTTTTTTGAGCAGTGTATATCAGATACTTCCCAAAATGTTATGTCAACAGGGGGGATACGGTATGCACAGTACCAACTGTCCATATGAGACAAAATATAAAAAACATTAAAACCAGTGTGTAGCCAAATATGTGAATCTCATAATGAATTAAATACCGAACTATACAATCACAAAGTACAAGGCATTTCTATGTATAAAATTCATGGCAATTCATAAAAATACACAACATATTGTAAATGCTGACTTTACCGCAAAATGGGAAGAGGTCTGCAACAAGTGTTCTAGAACACTGATGTAGACAATCATTGATTTAAATACTAACATGCTGAGATTAAAGGATGAGATTTAAAATATGACAGAACAACTAATACCGACTCTATCTGTACGTGATAAGGAAGAATGGGATAAAGAGATACAGGGCCTATATGATACCTGGGAACAACAGTTAAAAACAACTAAAGCCAAAAAATTCCATAGGGACAAGCAGGACTTTGAAAATAAATGGCGTTCAGCATCATATGAAATTAGATCAAGGTCTAAGTTAGCTTCATCCAGTATATCTATAGGAGGGGAGTCCTCTGGTTAAAACACACCCCATACAAGAGACGTGGCTAGGAGGCTCAAAAGGAAGGAAGCCCCGATGCATAATAATTCAGATGCAAAGCGGAAAATAGATGGCCGCCGGAATGAAACCACGCTCAAGGTAATTAACCTATCAGATAAGCAGTTTTCTAGGTCACAAATGGATGTTTTGAGCTATGGACTCACGTTTGCTCCCTCCGGACAATTTGACTTTTTTACAGCAATAAAAGATCTACACCTGTTTGCCAGGAAACATTATTTTTTTTTTAATTACCACTGTAGAGCAGCAGAGAATGGACTGGAGACTATTCAGGAGCGGCTAAGATTTTAATGGAACTGTTGGAAGAACAAGAAACAGGGATCCGAAGAAAATAAGGTATGTTTTCGTCATCACTATTACCAAAGTCCACACAATTACCAGCCCTCAACCTATATCCAAACATTTATGCCTTTGTGCAGCTGGTGACCAAAGAATTAGAGAAGATCAAAACAACTAAACAACATAATCTTACGTACATCCAGCGATTGGCGGTGGATGAATTAAAAAAGATGAAGGACAAAGGCGGAAATGTAGTTATTTGGCCTAAAAAACTGTACGAAAAGGAAGTGTATAGACAACTGAAAGTGGCGACTTGCTACAAACGTTTGACATACAATCCGGCTGATCAGTATAAGAGAGAATTGACAACAATTGTTCAGAGTGCTCAGTCAAAAGAGATTATCTCGGTGAAGGAGGCTCAATATCTACTACCAGAACATCCAAGGGTAGCTATATAGTTTATATATGCTGCCGAAAATTTATAAGCATGCATCATGCCCTCCAGGTTGCCCGATTGTCTCGAGAATTGGTAATTTGAGTGAACCGGCATGCAAATTGATTGATTCTGTGTTAAAACCTCTAGTTGAACAGCTACCCTCATTTTTAAAGGACACCACGGATCTATTACGCAGATTGCATGGCTTACATCTGGAACAAGAAATGTGGATTGCGTCGTGCGACGTTAAGTCGCTGTACACAAGTATACGCCACAAAGATGTGATGGAGGCGGTGCGATTTTTTCTCACGATGTCAGATGTAGACGAATCTATGGGTGAGTTTGTTCTGGGGCTCTTGGAATTTGTTTTAACCCACAACTTTTTTGTGTTTGGTGACGCCTTCTACCTGCAGCTCCAGGGGACAGCAATGGGGGCGGCCTGTGCGCCGTCCTTCGCCAACCTGTTCCTGGGGCTGTGGGAGAGGGAGGTGTTCCTGACGGATTCGTTTGTGGGTGTGGCTGGGGTCCAGCTGTGGGCCTGCTACATTGATGATATTTTCATCGTGTGGCAGGGCCCACAGGCTGGATTTACCCAATTTGTTGAGACCCTTAACAATAACAATCTTAATAATAAACTAACCCACAGAATCCAGAGGATAAATCTGGACCTGAAAATATTGGTGGATGAAGAGGGGATGATACACACAGATGTGTTTAGGAAAGAGACATCCACCAACACGCTCCTACATGCCAACTCCAGCCATCCAAGTAGTCTAATCCAGAGCAAGACGGATCTGCTCCACTGAGGAATGCTTCAAAACTCAATCAACTGACCTACGAGACAGATTCCAAGCAAGGGGATACCCAAGGAGGACCATCCTATAGGGGTATGAGAAAGCTAAAGGAAAGAAACGGGATGATCTTCTTCCAAGTCGTCAGAGACAAAAAGGAGACCAAGAAGGGCAGGTACGATTTATCTCTACATATAATCCAGAGTGTAAAAAAATTAGAAATGCCCTGACAAAATATTGGGAAATCTTGTAGTTAGATCCCGCTTTAAGTGGAGCCCTTCCGAAGAATCCATCGATCACGTATAGATGGGCCAACAACCTCAGGGATATTCTAGTTAAGAGTCATCACCCTGGGGATTGTCCATCTGCAAGGTTTGGCTCATGAGGCCCTAAATGGGGGTGCTCACCTTGCAGTAAATGTGTGGCATGCACAAACATCGATAGAGCCTCCCATTTTTCCAATTTGACAAATGAGGGTAGACAATTTGTGATTACTCACAATATTACGTGTAATACAGTCGGTGTTATAAACCTGGCATCATGCCACTGCCATCGGGTATACGTTGGAATGACCTCAAGGGAACTCAAAAAGCGAGTATGTGAACATGTTCTTGGTTTAATGGCGGCTGATGAGGAAAATGATTTAACCCAACTTAAAACAATCCCCAGACACTTTAAAGAATTTCACAGATGTGACAGTTCCGCCTTCCGAGTCAGAGGCATCGACCGGGTATATATATCTTCACATGGTGGAAACTGGAGGAAATTGTTGGCTCAAAAAGAGGTAAGATGGATTTACACCCTGGGCTCCATGACCCCGAAGGGTCTGAATGAGGATATATTGTTCGTCCTTTTTTATAAAGTATTGGGTTCGCTATATTGTTGGATTTCTCTATCCGTCGGCCATATGTATGTATTGATTTTAATTGTCCTTGTCTCTTTCTCTCATTTTTTAGCATATTGTAACGTGTTTCGATGTTGTGGATTGGGGAGACTGCTTTGGATAAGATCTAGGCGACTCTATGAACGTTGTGCGTTAGGAGAAGCATCATGTCTGACGGGACATCCCTAGATTTGCTATATTATTTATATTTGTAATATGGGATACATACCAATATGAATGAAGTTGGATATTAGTGGGGGAGACACACTATCATGCATCATGCTTGATTCCTATGATGAGAAGATATTAGGTTGAGACAGTCTATTTGGCTATGAAAAACTTTTTATATGTGACTATTATATATACACTGCTCAAAAAAATTAAGGGAACACTTAAACAACACAATGTAACTCCAAGTCAATCACACTTCTGTGAAATCAAACTGTCCACTTAGGAAGCAACACTGAGTGACAATCAATTTCACATGCTGTTGTGCAAATGGGATAGACAACAGGTGGAAATTATAGGCAATTAGCAAGACACCCCCAATAAAGGAGTGGTTCTGCAGGTGGTTACCACAGACCACTTCTCAGTTCCTATGCTTCCTGGCCGATGTTTTGGTCACTTTTGAATGCTGGCGGTGCTTTCACTCTAGTGGTAGCATGAGACGGAGTCTACAACCCACACAAGTGGCTCAGGTAGTGCAGCTTATCCAGGATGGCACATCAATTCGAGCTGTGGCAAGAAGGTTTGCTGTGTCTGTCAGCGTAGTGTCCAGAGCATGGAGGCGCTACCAGGAGACAGGCCAATACATCAGGAGACGTGGAGGAGGCCGTAGGAGGGCAACAGCCCAGCAGCAGGACCGCTACCTCCGCCTTTGTGCAAGGAGGAATAGGAGGAGCATTGCCAGAGCCCTGCAAAATGACCTCCAGCAGGCCACAAATGTGCATGTGTCTGCTCAAACGGTCAGAAACAGACTCCATGAGGGTGATATGAGGGCCCGTTGTCCACAGGTGGGGGTTGTGCTTACAGCCCAACACCGTGCAGGACGTTTGGCATTTGCCAGAGAACACCAAGATTGGCAAATTTGCCACTGGCGCCCTGTGCTCTTCACAGAGGAAAGCAGGTTCACACTGAGCACATGTGACAGACGTGACAGAGTCTGGAGACGCCGTGGAGAACGTTCTGCTGCCTGCAACATCCTCCAGCATGACCGGTTTGGCATTGGATCAGTAATGGTGTGGGGTGGCATTTCTTTGGAGGGCCGCACAGCCCTCCATGTGCTCGCCAGAGGTAGCCTGACTGGCATTAGGTACCGAGATGAGATCCTCAGACCCCTTGTGAGACCATATGCTGGTGCGGTTGGCCCTGGGTTCCTTCTAATGCAAAACAATGCTAGACCTCATGTGGCTGAAGTGTGTCAGCAGTTCCTGCAAGACGAAGGCATTGATGCTATGGACTGGCCCACCCGTTCCCCAGACCTGAATCAAATTGAGCACATCTGGGACATCATGTCTCGCTCTATCCACCAACGTCACGTTGCACCACAGACTGTCCAGTTGGCAGATGCTTTAGTCCAGGTCTGGGAGGAGATCCCTCAGGAGACTGTCCGCCACCTCATCAGGAGCATGCACAGGCGTTGTAGGGAGGTCATACAGGCACGTGGAGGCCACACACACTACTGAGCCTCATTTTGACTTGTTTTAAGGACATTACATCAAAGTTGGATCAGCCTGTAGTGTGTTTTTCCACTATAATTTTGAGTGTGACTCCAAATCCAGACCTCCATGGGTTGAAAAATTTGATTTACATTTTTTTATTTTTGTGTGATTTTGTTGTCAGCACATTCAACTATGTAAAGAACAAAGTATTTCAGAAGAATATTTAATTAATTCAGATCTAGGATGTGTTATTTTTGTGTTCCCTTTATTTTTTTGAGCAGTGTATATATATATATATATATTATTAATTCCTCATTACAGTCACTTTATCTTTGCACATTCCCCCCCCCCTTTTTTTTTCCCGTTTCACAGCACTTTATTACCTCACATTTATTATCATTTTTTCTTTGGCTTTTTATGCTCACTGCACTTTTTATCACCATTTATTTAAGGCACTCCTTTTCCTTCCCTTACGCAATATGTTGTGTATTTTTATGAATTGTCATGAATTTTATACATAGAAATGCCTTGTCACTTTGTGATTGTATAGTTCGGTATTTAATTCATTATGAGATTCACATATTTGGCTACACACTGGTTTTAATGTTTTTAATATTTTGTCTCATATGGACAGTTTGACTGTCATACTGTGTATACCGTATCCCCTCTGTTGACATACCATTTTGGGAAGTATCTGATATATAATACAGGCAGTGTCTCTGATAGAAAGATCCTGTGTAGTATTGTGATCACATGGCAGCTATGTCGCAGTCATGTGATCATGATGCTGCGATGCCTGACACATGCCCTGATGATGCAGCGTCAATACGCAAGCCCATTGGTCATCAGGGGCGGAGTTGACCATCAGGAAGGTCCTTTCCCTCCGGCAGACTAATACCACACACCGGACACTATTTTAACCTAATGAGGGACCTATTTAAGAGGTTTACTTAAACTCAGTTTTCTTGCTTCTTGCTGGCAGTCTTGTTTATTACTATTTGATTTGACCCCTTGACCTTCACCTCGGTCCATCAGTCCTTTACTGTCTGTTCTTATTATGATGCTCTATATGTATGATATCATTCTCTAATAAAAAAAAAATGCTTAGATATTTGCCCTGTGTACCACAGTCTACTGTTGCAGATATATTTTTTATGATATCATTTTCAACAAATTACAAATTTTGTAAAATACCTATGTGTGGAGGTGTCCAATACCAGTGGCGTCGCGAAGGGGGGCCAGAGGGGGCCACGGCGCCCCATTTGCCCCCCCAACTAAAATGCCCCCCCCAACAGAGGCCGGTGCAGGCGGCGCGATGATGTCATCGCGCTGCCTGAGCCATACAGTGCGGGACACAGGCCGGAAGAGGTCTGCATTGCATCGCTGACATGGAGGTAAGTATAAGTGTTTTTTTTTTTTACAATAGTTTTACAGGCACATTAGGGGGGCTCTTGTTACTGGCACATGATGAGGAGGCTTTTTACTGGCACATGATGGGGAGGCTTATTACTGGCACATGATGGGGGGATTATTACTGAAACATGATGGGGGGCTTATTACTGGCACATGATGTGGTGGCTTTTTACTGACACATGATGGGGGGCTTATTACTGAAACATGATGGGGGGGCTTATTACTGGCACATGATGGGGAGGCTTATTACTGGCACATGATGGGGGGCTTATTACTGAAACATTATGGGGGGCTTATTACTGGCACATGATGGGGGGCTTATTACTGGCACATGATGGGGGGCTCTTGTTACTGGCACGTGATGGGGGGGCTTATTACTGGCACATGATGGGGGCTTATTACTGGCACGTTATTGGGGGCACTTATTACTGGCACGTTATTGGGGGCACTTATTACTGGCATGTTATTGGGGGCACTTATTACTGGCACGTTATTGGGGGCACTTATTACTGGCACGTTATTGGTGGGCACTATAGGGGCATCTACTGAGGCCACAAAGAAGGGGTATTTTATATAGGGGGCTCTGCACAGTAGCATTTTATACTGGGACACATTATGGTGGGTACTATGGGGAAGGGGGAGAGGAGTACTATGGAGTCATCTAAGGGGGGCACTAAGAAGGGATATTTTATACTTGCAAATTATGGGGGACACTGAGGGCATCTACTGGGGCACGATATATGGGGCATTTCATACTGGTACAATATGGGGGCACTAGGAGGAAGGTGGGAGAGGAGCACTATGCAGCATTTACTGGGGGCACTATATAGGGGTATTTTATACTGGCACATTATGGGGGCACTATGGGGACATTAGCTCAACTGGAGGCATTACAAGGGGGTTAATTTTTGCACTGTCACATTATAAGGAGAATTATTTCTACGGGGGGGGGGGGGCATTATGGTGGCCTTTATTACTCCCCCATGGTATGACCCCCTAGTAGCAGCGCCAGCCTCTCCCTGCTCTGCTATCCCTCTGCCCCTTCTCCAAATCCTGTTCTATAAGCACCCTTGAATCTGTGGCGGCGGACAGAAAATAATCTGGAAGTTCCCCTCCCGAGACCAGGCTCTGGATCCGCCACTGGACCGCTCACAGGAGTGTACATTTCTTCTAAACTGTAATCCTTATCCTCTGACCTGCAGAAATCAGTGCTCACTGGGTAACAATTAACAGGCAGTGCCTGTAGGCTGCAGCCTGGCCCTGTTACCGAAGCTAGCCGAGTGGTGTAAGGTTAAGGTACTAGTAGAAATGAGCGGCCGGTTAATCCTGATTTTAAAGTTAAAGTTACTGCAGGATATGGATTACAGTTTAGAAATGTCAAATGTACACTCCTGTGAGAGGCGGGGAGGGAGATCTGTGGATGACACTGTTATAGGGAGGGGGATCTGTGGATGACACTGTTATAGGAAGGGGTTATCTGTGGATGACTCTGTTATAGGGAGGGGGATCTGTGGATGACACTGTTATGGAGGGGGAAATGGGGATGACACTGTCATGGGGTGGATGACACATATAGCATAAGATGCTATATACGGTATGTGTCATCCACAGATCCCCCCCGCCATAGCAGTGTCATCGACAGATCCCCCTCCCTATAAAAGTGTCATCCACAGGCAACTAGGACATGTTGAAATCTGAGTGATTTTTTTATTTTTTTTTAAACCACAGACAGCAGGACTTTTCTTCCCTGTTGCGGTTTTAGGTATTGGGTAAAGTATCACAGCATTTCTAAGCATGCTTGTGTAAATGTATCATTGTTATAGCTGCCCCCCTACTTTTGTCCTGGCCCCCAGTGTGCCCCCCCAAAATTTGAAAGCTAGAGACGCCACTGCCAATATCTGTTTGATTCAGTAAAATGCCAGGCTTTCTAATAGAAACCAAATCCTATTGCAGTCAGTGGAGTCTATCAGGAGGCATTCAGTTTATAGTCAGTGCAACTTACGTCTTCAACTTATAATCAGTGAAGCCTGTCAGGAGGCATTAATTTTATAGTCATTGCAGTCCATCATGGGGCATTCCATTATTTAATTGTTCTCCTTCTACAATCAATAGTTTTGAAATGAATGTAATTTATTTGCAATTTTTCTTTAATTACTAAAAAACAAAATTATGCTTAATCCTCTTCAAAAACAAAGATACGTTGTACTGTAGATATACAGTATATCTGTAGATACCAATACATTGCACATAGGGATACATTATACAAAAGAAACATAGTATTGAGATATTTAGTCACAGAAAATCCTCCAATCAATAATATAACTTTGAGCTCTATAGCTCTATGCAAAAAATGTTTGCATGCAATATAGACTATTTAGTGTGTATATATCAAGATTCAGTGGCCTCAGGATCAGGGGCCCAAGCCTCAATGAATTTGGCCCAGTTCTCTAAGTCACCCCCCTCTCCCCACATACCGCATTTTGCTGTACTTGCTATACAGCAGCACATACCTCTCACATCCCGGGCCTCCCAGGTGACTTCTGCTCTGATGTAGATCAGCTCTGTCATCATCTTCTCGATTTGGTCTGTACAACCTCTTTCAGCCGTGCCTTGTCTATGCCATGTGACACACAGACATCTTAGCTTCCTCACATTTCTATCATCGTCTCCCAACCTGGAGTCCCCAGTGTTATCCTGCTGCTCGCTGTCCTCCCCAATACCCCCAAATACTATCCTGAAGAAATATTAGTGCCCCCATTGTAATAGTGCTCCTCATAGTCCCACCAATAGTAATTTTCTTCTAGAATGCCCTCACTAGTAATATGGCCCCTACAGTGCCCCCAACTGTGATAGCGATCTCCAAGAATGCCCCCATTAGTAGAAGAGCCCTCCAGTATTAATATAGTGATCTTAGTAGAAATAGGGTGAATATATAAGTCCCTCCTATCGAGCCCCCGGTAGTAATAAGAATGCCTATATTGTCCCCTGGATTTATAATACCACTACAGTGCCCCCAGTATTTATACTGGCCCCTACTGTTATAATGCTCTCCCTGAAGTGCCCCCAGTATTTATAATGTCCACTGCAGTGCGCCCTGTAGTTATTTTCCTCCCTCCACCATACAGTCCCATGTAAATAACATCACACCATCTCTCCAGCCCCCTCCAATATACAGTCCCATGTAAATAATATCCATTTCTATCTACAGCCCCCTCCAAAATACAGTCCCATGTAAAAAACATCACCATCTCCCCAGCCACCTCCAACATGCAATCCCATGTAAACATCACCCCCTCAACATTCAGTCCTATGTAAATAACATCATTCCCCCCACCAGCCACCTTCAACATACAGTCCCATATAAATAACATAACCCCCTCAACATACAGTGCCATGTAAATAACATCATTACTTCCACCAACTCCCTCCTACATGCAGTCCCATGTAAATAACATCACTCCCTCCAACCTACAGTCCCCTCCCACAGCCACCTCCAACATACAGTCCCATGTAAAAACATAATCCCTTCCCACAGCCACCTCCAACATACAGTCCCATGTAAAAACATAATCCCTTCCTACAGCCACCTTCAACATACAGTCCAATGTAAATAACATCATCCTGCCCCAGCCCCCTCCAACATTCAGTCCCATGTAAATAACATCACTCCCTCCCACAGCGCCATCAACATACAGTCCCATGAAAATAACATGACCCCCTCCCCAGCCATCTACAACACACAGTTCCATGTAAATTACATCCGTCCCTTCAGCCCTAACATACAGGCCCAGTTAAATAACCACAACTCCCAGCATTGCTCTGCCTCTCCCTTCACTTACCTCTCCTCATGTACAGACATCACCATAGCCTCTTCCCCAAGGACTTTTCCTCTTGACTGTGGTCATCTCCTGCACTGGTCACATGATGGTGACATTATCGCAGGTCTTTCTAAATCACTGCATGTTTTACTGGTCACAGGTCCTGATATCATCTTCCAGTGCATTCGATTCAATTGTATTGCTGTCCTGAGGACTGCAATACAGTTGTATCTAGCAGGCAGGAGATTCGGGGCCTGGGACAAATCATCATTAGTGATGAGCGGGAGGTGCCATAATTGATTTTGCGATATTTCGCGAATATTCGTCTTATATTCGTCAAAATCGAATATTCGTCATTATTCTATTTATCGCAAATAATATGCAATTGAATTATTCACGTATTGCGATTTTCTTTTAACTGTATAAGGCAACTTTCCTATTGGTTGGTTATGGCTATGGCTAATATGTGTATTTTACAAATATTCGCTATATTGCTATAATTTCGTTTTTTAGAATATTCGAAGTTATAGCAATGTAGCGAATATTCGCAAAATACACATATAGACTGTAATTTAGCTAATATAGTGCTATAATCTTTTTTTTTATAGTCTAATTTGATAGTCTTAATACTATTCGCTATATTCGCTATATTGCTATATAGTATGGAGCACATACTGTTGCTGAACCTAGACCTGACCAACTGCAGCAACCCCAGATCATAGCACTGTCCCCACAGGCTTGTACAGTAGGCACTAGGCATGATGGGTGCATCACTTCATCTGCCTCTCTTCCTACCCTGATGCATCCATCACTCTGGAACAGGGTAAATCTTGAATCATGAGACCACATGACCTTCTTACATTGCTCCAGAGTGCAATCTTTATGCTCCCTAGCAAATTAAAGCATTTTTTTCTGGTTTGCCTCACTGATTAGTGGTTTTCTTACAGATACACAGCTGTTTAGTCCCAATCCCCTGAGTTCCCTTTGCATTGTGCGTGTGGAAATGCTCTTACTTTCACAATTAAACATAGCCCTCAGTTCTACTGTTGTTTTTGTTCGATTTTATTTCACCAAACGTTTAAGTGATCGCCGATCACGATCATTCAGGATTTTTTCCCCGCCACATTTCTTCTTCGAATACTATGGCTCCCCACTATCCTTCCAGTTTTTAATAATGTGTTGGACAGTTCTTAACCCAATTTTAGTAGTTTCTGTAATCTCCTTAGATGTTTTCTCTGCTTGATGCATGCCAGTGATTTGACCCTTCTCAAACAGACTAACATCCTTTCCACGACAACGAGATGTGTCTTTCGACATGATTGTTTAAGAAATGAGAAGCAACTCATTGCACCAGTTGGGGTTAAATAACTTGTTGCCAGCTGAAAGATAATCGCCCATGCAGTAATTATCCAATAGGAGGCTCATAACTATTTGCTTAGTTAAATCCAGGTGGTGACTTTTTTTTTGGACAGGCAGTGTATTTAGTTCAGCTAAAAGTATGTCAGACAGAGAAGTGCCAGGCCATGCACAAAGGAGTGGCAGAGGCTTAAATGTTTCTGGCGCAGGCAGAGGTCACAGCAGAGGAAGGGGGCATGGCAGCAGGAGTCACAGCGAGAGGCCTGAGCTCCCGGTGTCATCTAGCGGTCGTGTCTTGACCAGCAACCCAGCGATTCTTGTTTGGTTAACTCAGTCATCCATTTCATCCCAAGCGACATCAGACAGCCCCAGCCAACAGTCGTGGGTTTGTCAGACACAACCCTTATTTGACATGGCCCGGGAGCAGGCCCTGTGCCTTCACCTGTCCTCAACCTGCCTCTGTCCTTTTCTGTTCCCTCAGCCACATAAGTATTGCATGCTGTGGGCTCAGCTCCACTATACAGCGAGGATGAGCTACTAGAGAAAAGTCAGCAGCTACTACACAGCCACGATCTGGAGGAGACATCCGCCGCTTCCTCAGCTAGGCGAGCAAGTAGTGATGAGGAGAGTGGCGTGGGAGGTGGTGTTGTTAGCAGTCAGGCTCCTGACCCATAGACTTTTGAGGAGGACACCAGTGACATGCCGACACTGCTCGATGATGATGAAGCTGATCGCACTTGGGAGCCGGGTGCAGAAGGGGCTTCATCATATGTAGAATATGTGGGCACCATGTCCCTGCATCAACATATGCAGCGTGACCATAAAGTGGCCTGAGAGAACCGTGGCTGGTCCAGCTTGCCGCAGCAACCGCTGCATCACCCAGTGGCACGCACCCGGTTTAAGCCAGTCAAGGCTCCACCACCTCAGCCAAAGGGTCTGTCATTCCCATCTTCTGCTGGTCCAGATGCTCCTGCTCCTCCTCGTCAGTCATTCTGTCACCAATCAATCACCAAAGCGATTGCCAAGAGACAGCAGTATGCGTGCGCGTATCCAACGGCGCCAAAGCTGAACGTGCTCCTGTCCAAGTTGCTGGTGCAGTCCCTCCCTTTCCAAGTGACGGACTCTGCACTTTTCAGAGAACTGATGAATTGTGCCAAGCCGAGGTGGAGAGTCCCAAGCCATCATTTCTGTGCAAAAAAGGCAGTACCAGCTCTGCACAAATATGTAGAACAGATGGTGGGCCAGTCCTTGAGCCTACCGGTGTCTGCCAAAGTGCACGGAAGCCCTGACGTGTGGAGCTGTAACTACGGTCAGGGTCAGTAAATGTCCTTTACGGCCTACTGGGTGAATGTGGTTCCTGCACAGCTACACCAGCAACTTGGCCAGGTCACACCGCTTTCGCCTCCATGTTGTAACGCCGTTGGTCCTGCGACAATTTCCGCCTCTGCCTCCTCATCCTCCACCATGTCCACAGCCTCCACTGCAGGGACAAGTCACAGTGCCCCTCCAGCATACCACATGTGTAGGGCACGGGGATGTAACGCTGTTCTGCACCTCATTTCCCTGAGCGAACGGAGTCAAACAGGGGAGGAACTGCTCCGTGTCTTTCGTTCTGAAATCGAATGCTGGCTTTCTCCCCGACAATTCAAAATCAGAACCTTGGTGACCGAAAACGGGAAGAACATAGTGTCAGTACTACATCAAGGAAGGCTGAGCCATGCGCCCTGCATGGCACACGTGTTCAATCTTGTTGTCAAGCGGTTCCTCCCATCTGCAAAACATCCTAAAAATGGGCAGGAAACTTTGCATGCACTTCAGCCACTCGTACACCGCAAATCACACCCTCCTTGAGCTGCAGAGGCAGAACGACATGTCCCAACATAGGCGGATATGCAACGTTTCCAACAGTTGGAATTCCACCCTCCATATTTTGGACCGACTATATGAACAAAGAAAGGCCATCAATGATTTCTTGATGATCCAAGCAGATAGGAGTACTCCCCTGTGTAACTTCGATGTCAGCCAGTGGCAGCTCATGTGTGACACCTGCCATTTGCTCAGGCCCTTTGAGAAGGCCATGCTATTTGTCAGTTGCCAAGACTGATGAACGACGTCATTCCACTGCTTGATGTCCTGGAACAGATGGTGGTAACAATGGCTGGTCAGGGGAGTAGAGACGTGGCGCTTAGATCTCATGGCCACAAGAGCCCTGTGGGTGCTGGACTGGAAGAGGAGGAGGGGGGGAGAAGGGCATTGGAGCAGAGCCAATGTGTAGCGAAATTCGTGGTTTTTCTACTCAGTTGACAGGAGAGGAGTAGCAGGAGCAGCCAGAGGAGCTACAGAGCGATGAGGAAGACGAGACAGAGGACACAGACACACCATGGCAGTATGCAGTGTAGGTGGAGGCCGGGAGTCCCTCCGTGTCACTTGCACAAATGGCCCGATGCATGCTCACTTGCTTGCGTAGTGACAGCTGAATTTTCACCATTCGGCAAAGGGATGACTTCTGGCTCTTCACCTTGTTGGACCATCGCTACCAGTCCGGAATTGGGGCCTTTTTTACACCCACTGAAAGGGAGGACAAACTGAACTACTACAGAGACATCCTATGTACTCAATTGGCCGCTTCCTATCTGTGCCATCGTCCCTTCTCTCGCAGATCTGACTGGGGGGGCCCTCTGCACTCACATTCCACTGACATGGCTGCTGGGGAGGGGTGGCAGGAGCAGTACCAGTAGTCTACAGTCACTGATGAGTAGTTTTTTTCACCCGCATAGTGAAGAAACTACTTACCAGCAGCAGCAGGTAGACCTGGAGCAGTACCTGAACCAGCATGTGGTGGCATACTTGGACAGCACCCTGCCAACCCATACTGAAGATCCGCTTGACTATTGGGCAGCCAAACTGGATTTGTGGCAGCAACTAGCAGAGTTTGCCCTGGAAAAGCTGTCCTGCCCGGCCAGTAGTGTGGCATCAGAGCAGGTGTTTAGTGCAGCGGGGGCCATAGTTACCACAGGGAGAACTCACCTGTCCACCCAAAATGTGGAGAGACTGGCCTTTGTGAAGATGAATCAGGCATAGATCAGCCAGGATTTCCACCCACCAATGCTTGATGCATCTGATTAGATCAAGCATGCCGCCTCACCCAAACCTTGAAACCACCCGCCTGATGCCACATATCTGATGCCAAGTGCTCCTTCTTTCACCCACCTTCATCAGTGGGTTCAGGTATTGCCACCCCCTGCCCCACTCTGTCACCGTGTCACTTTGTGGTCTCCTGATTCTGCCATCTACACACTATGTCACCTTACCACTCTGTGGTATCCTGCTGCTGCCATCTCCACACTATGTCACCTTGCCACTCTGTAGTATCCTGCTGTTGCTGCCACCTCCAGACTCTGTCTTTGTGCCACTTAATGACCTTCTCCTGATGCTGCCAACTCCAAACTGTGTCATTGTGCCACTCGGTGGCCTTCTCCTGATGCTGCCAACTCCAGACTGTGTCATTGTGCCATTTGGTGACTTTCTCCTGATGCTGCCACCACCTCACCACCTCCCGACTTTGTCATTGTGCCACTCGATGGCCTCCTCATACTGCTGCCAACTCCAGACTCTGTCATTGTGCCACTCGGTGGCCTTCTCCTGATGCTGCTGCTGCTGCCGCCGCCACCTCCAGACTCTGTCATTGTGCCACTCGGTGGCCTTCTCCTGATGCTGCCAACTCCAGACTGTGTCATTGTGCCTCTCGGTGGCCTCATAATACTGCTTCCACCTCCAGACCCTGTCATAGGGCCACTCGGTGGCCTCCTCATACTGCTTCCAACTTCAGACCCTGTCATTGGGCCACTCTGTGGTTTCCTCATGCTGCTTCCACCTCACCACTATGTCATAGGTCCACTCTGTGGACTTCTCATGCTGTTCCCACCCTCCCCACTTCATGACTGGTCCACTATTTTGGCTTTCGGTCTGGCTGACATCATCATTTATTTAGCGTTTCTTCTGATCTGTCAGAAGGAAGAAAAAATGAGGCGCACAACAGATCCTGTCTGTGTAGCAGTTATAAGGCCTGTATGGTCCCATCAGAATTGGCTTATGATTTGTAAGCCAAAAGCAGGAGTGGGTACAAAACACAGAAGACATGTAATAATTCCATTCACGTGTCATCTCAGTTTTAGATCCACTCCTGTTTTTTTTGGCAATAGTAATACTTATGGCTTATTAAGCAAATGCTGACCAAGTGAAGGCGTATACTCCACAGACAGGATCCGTTTTTTGTGGGTTATTGTTCTGACGGATCAGAGGAATGGCAAATTTATCAGTGACGTCAACACAAACTTACTGCTGACACCCTCTCCACTCTGTCAGGGGGGCTGTACTTTTGTAAGCGTTTAATAGAACAGGTTCTGTTGACATCTATGTGGAATCAGCTGAAGACGGTGTAAAAGAATGTGCTTCTTCTTGGCGCTAAAATCGACCTGCAAGGCTGAGTTCATACTTGAGTTATTTGGTCAGTTTTTGCCCCTTGACTGCCCAAATAAGTGAAGTGTGCAGTGATTCTAAGAGTGACACCTGTCATCTGCATATCATACAGACAGTATTATTTCACTACCAAAGCAGACTCCCTATAGGTGTTACTGCAAGGCACAGTGTTCTACACCACTATAAAGGTTCTCTGCTCCCAGGAAATAGTCTTTTCTTAACATAATTCGCCTCAAATATATTTGGATCGAACCAAGTTTTTCTGGAAAAATTCGCTTATCTCTAAAGATAAAAATAGTGTTTTAGGAAATGATGTTCTGCTCAACCATAGAAAGATAAAAAAAATTTTTTCAGATGATAGTCCTTATTAGAGTTGAGCGGACACCTGGATGTTCGGGTTCGGCAGGTTCGGCTGAACTTGAAAAAAAAGTTTGGGTTCGGGACCCGAACTTGACCTGAACTTGAACCCGAACCCCATTGAAGTCAATGGGGACCCGAACTTTTGGCCACAAAAATGGCTCTAAAATAGCCCTTGAAAAAGCTAGAGGGCTGCAAAAGGCAGCAAAATGTGCTTAAGAGCATGGCAAATGCTCTGCAAACAAATGTGGATAGGGAAATAAAATAAATAAACATAAAATACCTTAAAATAAATAAAAATTAGGAATGATGTAGGAGGAAGAAGTTGAGGAGAATGGGTGGATGTGGTGGTGTAGGATCACGTGGCGGTCTAGGTGGAAGCGGCAGCGGAGGTATAGGTAGTAAACACAGATGTGTGTTATTTTGCATTTTTACATAGGGGTATCCCTCAAAATATTGGGACATATAAAAAATAAAAAAAATAAAGGAATAAGTGCACTTGAGTACAAGGATGGATGGTTGAGGCTGTTAGAACTGTCAATTCTGCACAAGGTACAGACAAGTCTTGTGGGATCCAGGCCTGATTCATTTTAATGAACGTGAGCTTGTCCACGTTGGCTGTGGACAGGTGGCTGCGTCTGTCTGTAATGATGCCTCCTGCAAAGCTAAATACACGTTCAGAGAGTACACTGGCTGCAGGTCAGGCCAGCACCTCCAAGGCATACAGGGCAAGCTCTGGCCATGTGGACAATTTGGAGACCCAGAAGTTAAATGGGGCAGAACCATCAGTAAGTACGTGCAGGCGTGTGCACAGGTACTGTTCCACCATGTTGTTCAAATGCTGCCTCCTGCTAACACGCTCCATATCAACAGTTGGGGCCGGTTGTTGCGGCGAGGTGACAAAGCTTTTCCACATGTCGGTCATGCTAACCCTGCCTTCTGAGGTGCTGGTGCTGACACAGCTGCGTTGGCGACCTCGTCCTCCTCCCATACCTTCGCCTTGTGCTTCCACTTGTCCCACGGCATCAGTCGGGAATGCTCTCAGGAGCGCGTCTACCAGCGTGTGCCTGTAGTTGCGCATCTTCCGATCACGCTCCAGTGAGGGAATTAAGGACGTCACATTGTCTTTGTAATGGGGATCCAGCAGGGTGGCTACCCAGTAGTCAGCACACGTTAAAATGTGGGCAACTCTGCTGTCATTGCGCAGGCACTGCAGCATGTAGTCGCTCATGTGTGCCAGGCTGCTCAGAGGTAAGGACAAGCTGTCCTCTGTGGGAGGCGTATCGTCTGCCTCCTCCATATCCCCCTAGCCACGCACCAGTGATGGGCCCAAGCTGCGTTGGTTGCCACACCACTGTGAACATGCTTAATCCTCATCCTCATCCTCCTCCTCCTTGTCCTCCAGTAGTGGGCCCTGGCTGGCCAAATTTGTACCTGACCTCTGCTGTTGCAAAAAAACTCTTTCTGAGCCACTTCCAAAAGACTGGCCTGAAAGTGTTAGAAATGACCCATTTTCCTCCTCCTCCTCGTCCTGGGCCACATCCTCTTCCATCATCGCCCTAAATCTTTTCTCAAGGAGACATAGAAGTGGTATTGTAATGCTGATAATGGCGTCATCGCCACTGGCCATGTTGGTGGAGTACTCGAAACAGCGCAACAGGGCACACAGGTCTCGAATGGAGGCCCAGTCATTGGTGGTGAAGTGGTGCTGTTCCGCAGTGCGACTCACCCGTGCGTGCTGCAGCTGAAACTCCACTATGGCCTGCTGCTGCTCGCACAGTCTCTCCAGGATGTGCAAGGTGGAGTTCCACCTGGTGGGCACGTCGCATATGAGGCGGTAAGCGGGAAGGCCAAAGTTACTCTGTAGAGCAGACAGCCGAACGGCGGCAGGATGAGAACGCCGGAAACGCACACAGACAGCCCGCACTTTATGCAGCAGCTCTGACATATCGGGGTAGTTATGAAAGAATTTCTGCACCACCAAATTCACCACATGCGCCAGGCAAGGGATTTGCGTCAAATCGGCTAGTCCCAGAGCTGCAACGAGATTTCGCCCATTATCGCATACCACCAGGCCGGGCTTGAGGCTCACTGGCAGCAACCACTTGTCGGTCTGTTGTTCTGTACCCCGCCACAACTCCTGCGCGGTGTGGGGCCTGTCCCCCAAACACATCAGTTTCAGAATGGCCTGCTGACATTTACCCCTGGCTGTGCTGAAGTTGGTGGTGAAGGTCTGTCGCTGACAGGATGAGGAGGTGGTAGAAGAGGAGGAAGAAGCCGAGTAGGAAGAGGAGGCAACAGGAGGCAAATAATGATGCCCTGCGATCCTTGGCGGCGGAAGGACTACATTTACCCAGTGTTCAGTTAGGGAGATATAGCGTCCCTGGCCGTGCTTACTGGTCCATGTATCTGTTAATAGGTGGACCTTGCCACAGATGGCGTTGCGCAGTGCACACTTGATTTTATCCGATACTTGGTTGTCCAGGGAGGGCACGGCTCTCCTGGAGAAGTAGTGGCGGCTGGGAACAACGTACTGTGGGACAGCAGGCAACATGAGCTGTTTGAAGCTGTCCGTCTCCACCAACCTGAATGACAGCATTTCAAAGGCCAGTAGTTTAGAACTGCTGGAATTCAGGGCCAGGGATTGAGGCTAGGTGGGAATTTACGCTTTCTCTCCAAGGTTTGTGAGATGGAGGGCTGAACGCTTCCGTGTGACATGGTGGAGATTCTTGGTGATGGAGGTGGTGTTGTTGGTGGCACATCCTCTGTTTGCTGGGCGGTAGGTGCAAAAGTTCCTCCAGAGGCGGAGGAAGAGGCCGAGGCAGCAGCAGAAGAGGGAGCAGGAGGGGCCTGAGCCCTTTCTTGGTTTTGAAGGTGCTTACTCCACTGCAGCCCGTGTCTCGCATGTAGATGCCTGGTCATGCAGGTTGTGCTAAGGTTCAGAACGTTAATGCCTCGCTTCAGGCTCTGATGGCACAGCGTGCAAACCACTCAAGTCTTGTCGTCAGCACATTGTGTGAAGAAGTGCCATGCCAGGGAACTCCTTGAAGCTGCCTTCGGTGTGCTCGGTCCCTGGTGACGGTGGCCAGTAGCAGGCGAACTGTTTTGGCGAAGGCTGCTCTGCTTTTGCACCCTGCTCCCTTTTTTGCTACGCTGTTGGCTCGGTCTCACCACTGCCTCTTCCTCCGAACTCTGAAAGTCAGTGGCACGACCTTCATTCCATGTGGGGTCTAGGACCTCATCGTCCCCTGCATCGTCTTCCATCCAGTCTTCCTCCCTGACCTCCTTTTTGGTCTGCACTGCAGAAAGACGCAGCAGTTGGCACCTGTGTTTCGTCATCATCAGAGACGTGCTGAGGTGGTATTCCCATGTCCTCATCAGGAAACATAAGTGGTTGTGCGTCAGTGCATTCTATGTCTTCTGCCCCTGGGGAAGGGCTAGGTGGATGCCCTTGGGAAACCCTGCCAGCAGAGTCTTCAAACAGCATAAGAGACTGCTGCATAAGTTGAGGCTCAGACAGGTTCCCCGATATGCACGGGGGTGATGTGACAGACTGATGGGCATGGGTTTCAGGCGCTACCTGTGCGCTTTCTGCAGAAGACTGGGTGGGAGATAATATAAACCTGCTGGATCCACTGTCGGCCACCCAATCGACTAGCGCCTGTACTTGCTCAGGCCTTACCATCCTTAGAATGGCATTAGGCCCGACCAAATATCGCTGTAGATTCTGGCGGCTACTGGGACCTGAGATAGTAGGTTCAGTAGGACGTGTAGCTGTGGCAGAATGGCCACGTCCTCTCCCTGCACCAGAGGCTTCACCAACATCACCACCACGACCATGACCGCGTCCCTTATTAGATGTTTGCCTCATAGTTCGCATTTACCAAGCAAAGTAAAAACAGTAATTGCCGTTCCCCACCATCTTCTTGTGACTGTAGATGCTCAAGAGTTTGGGAATCAGGGCACAAGAACTGTCCCTCTTCAATCGTGCTTGGCAAGGGTGCCAAATCAAGGAATGGCAAGGAAAAGAGGTCCTCGGAATATCCGAGTCTGGGATCACTTGTTTGGCCAGACTCTCCATGGTGGGAAGAAGGAGTAGTAGACAGTAATCTCACGGTCCGCAGTGGACACCGTGTTTTGAAAAAGTACACTGGATGTCACAGATATTTTTTGTATGCGCACACTTTACACTGGAGATGTGGCGCAGCTAATCTCATTGTCCACAGCAGACACCGTTCATTGAAAAAGTACACTGGATGTCATAGATATTTTTTGGATGTGCACACTTTACACAGGAGATGTGGCGCATTGTCTATTGAAAAAGTACACTGAATGTGGCGCATTGTCTATTGAAAAAGTACACTGAATGTCACAGATATTTTCTGGATGCGCACACTTTACACTGGATAACAGGCGTTCGGCCAAGGATGCTCGATTATCACTACTAACTACAAAGGTAATACACAATTTTCAGATTAGATGATCAAGAAAGTTTAATCTAAATTAAAACAAAAAAAAGTCCATTGCTACTGTACTATGTCATCTTCTCAGTATAAGACAAGGCCAAATGAGAAGTACACTAACTGAAAATTTAAAAAGAGCACCTGGAAAAGTTAATGTGATTGAGATGATTAACAATTTAGTATATGCTGCTAGTAGTGTTTGGTCAAAGAGTGGTGCACCCTTAATTGTTGATTGTGCCGTAGGGTGTATGTTGAGGCAGGGTCATATTAATACTGGGTGGCATCTACCCTTGCTGCTATACAGGCCACTCTGGCATCGTAATGGTCATACAGATGCTAGATATCCTCCTGTGGCATGTCATTTCATGCTCTTTCGATTTTGACCTATAATTCAGCTAAATTGGTTGCTAGCTGCTATATATGGGAGATCCATGACCCCATCCAGTCCCAGACAATCTTGATGAGGGAAAGATCTGGTGATTAATCTGGCCAGGGAATATGCTGAATACCCTGAAGAGCATATTGTATACTGCAGGTAGTATGTGGACGGGTGTTACTTTGTTGGAACACTATGTCTGCTGAGTAAAAAAAAAAAAAAAGCAGTAATACTAAATGTCCTGAACATACTGAAGGCTGGTCAGTGTTCCCTTCACAAATGCTGTACCAGATGGGAATGATCATGGAAACTAAAGAAATGGGCATGGTAACTAACTGTGCACCACACTATAACATTCCTGTGTGTCTCTGCACTATACATGCAGAATCAGCTTTCATCACTGAATACTATTGTTTGACAGTCAAGCCTCCAATGGGATTTCTCATGACACCAGTGCAGGCACTCTTGAAGTTGATGAGGTCAGTGGCTAACGGGCTAATATGAATGCAGTCTTGCTTCAAGTAGATGGTTACTTAAGGTCTGGGCTGTCATTGCCAGGGTATTGTAGAACCAATTTGGAATGCTGTCGCTGTCCTTTGAGATAGAACAGCTCTTGAAACTTTGATCTTGGTATTCACCAGTCTGTCTTGACCATCCAGAACTCTCTTTGCATGTGTGAGTGCCCTTCTCTGGCCATTGTAAACACCACTGATACACTATAAAAACTTCTTATCCAACTCTTTCTGAGATGTAATAGATTGACTATCCAGCGTCTTAAAGTCCCACTATTGAGCCCTAAATGGTGCATGCCTCCATCTAGCAGGCACAGTAAACACTTCAACAACACCCAATCTACAGTCCTTCAAGAGAGAAGATGAAAAACAGGGCTGTCAAACAAAAAACAACATCTTCTTACTTTCACTTTGTAACACGTGTAGCCACCATTTTAGGAAAACACGGATTTGTTACCACGAATCACAAGGAAATTCATATTCATTTGGGATCAAATTTTTCCTAAACTTCAGATCCACTTCGGATGCTTTAATTAAACACTATCTAACATCAGTAACATTTTCAGCATTTCTTTCTGCTGTAGCTCTTCTTTGGGTTTGGATCAGATGGGTTAGCCTCTTTTTCCCAAGACCATAAATGAGTCTTGGGTTTCCATGACCCTGTTGACAATTCACTGGCTATTCTTCCTTGTATCACTTTTGGTAGGTTCTAACCACTGCACACCAGGTACACCCCTCAAGACATGTCATTTTGGAGATACTCTAACTTAGCCAACTAGCCATCACAGTTTGACACATTTGAATGTCACTCAAATCCTTAAGTTAGTCCTTTTTTTTATTGCTTCCAAGATATTATTTTCAAGAACTTACTGTTCACTTGCTGCCTAATATATTATACCCATCTATAGGTTATTCACTTGACTTGACCATATATTCACATGTATATGTGTGCTTGCATGTAACTTTGAATGTAAAATGACAAACATAAATAGCTTTGCCATTGGACACTTACCTTACTCCCTTGATACACAGGATTATTCATCTCTTGCAGTGAACAGTTGGGCTTTTCTCCTCAATGTTTTGTCTTGTATGTGAGCCTGGTGGCTGGCATTAGTCATTTTCTACCTCTACTCCCTTCTCCTGTGTTTGTGGTCTGGGACAGAGGCTATAGAAATCAGAGGATACAGAAAACTGATTTAAATAAAAGGCAGACATTACTTAGCGGCACCCGCTTCATTTGAGGAAAGTGTATCCCCCTGTGTGGCTGGACAGGTCACACACCCTAAAGGCAGTCTTGCATCTGACAACATGACAAAAATTGGTATTAACATGCACTAATTGCCTTATTTATTTAATCCCATTTATTTAAGCCAAACAGTAGAGTGCATACAATAGAGGAGAGAAGTATGATTCTTCCCTTTATTATGGTTCCAGTCCTGGTTTTAGCTAACAAGAAAAACATCAAATCTGTCAGAAAAGGAGGCCATCTAAGATGTTATTGTAATGGTGCAATATATTGATTTAAAAATAATGACCCACATTTAGTAATGTAAATGCATCCACAACTTGTTGAAAATTGTACCAAAATTTGGTGCAAACTGGAACAATAAGGCATATTTTGATGCAATTAGACAAATCTAATTTCAGAAAATATTGTTGCACCTATTTTTCAAATGGGGCAGGATTGAACAGAAAAGGGCATGTATTACCAGACGAATAGTGTAGCCTATGATATAACATTTTACATCAAAATGTTTGATCCCAATTTTCTCATGAATAGTGAAACATCCTATATTATTATTTATTATTATTAAAGCACCATTCATTCCATAGTGCTGTACATATAGTCCTGATCAAAATTTTAAGACCACTTGAAAAATGGCAAAAAATCATATTTTACATTGTTGGATCTTAACAAGGTTCCAAGTAAAGCTTTAACATGCAACAAGAAGAAATGAGAGTGAGACAAAACATTTTTTGAGCATTCAATTAATTGAAAATAACGATTAAGGGTACTTTCACACTTGCGGCAGAGAGATCCGGCAAGCAGTTCCGTCGCCGGAACTGCCTGCCAGATCAGGCAAAACGTATGCCAACTGATGGCATTAGTAGGACTGATCAGGATCCTTATCAGTCTTAAAAATGCCTGATCAGTCGAAAAAATGCATTGAAATGCCGGATCCGTCTTTCCGGTGTCATCCGGCAAAACGGATCCGGCATTTATTTTTTTCACCTTTCTTTCAGTCTGCGCATGCACAGACCGGAAGGACGGATCCGGCATTCCGGTATTCTGAATGCCGGATCCTGCACTAATACATTCCTATGGGAAAAAATGCCGGATCCGGCATCCAGGCAAGTCTTCAGTTTTTTTCGCCGGAGATAAAACTGTAGCATGCTACGGATTTCTCTTTTGCCTGATCAGTCAAAACGACTGAACTGAAGACACCCTGATGCATCCTGAACGGATAACTCTCCATTCAGAATGCATGGGGATAAAACTTATCAGTTCTTTTCCGGTATAGAGCCCCAGTGACGGAACTCTATGCCGGAAAAGAAAAACGCTAGTGTGAAAGTACCCTAAACTGAAACAGCCTGTTTTTCAGCTGATCAAAATTTTAGGACCACATGCCTTTAAAAGGCCAAATCTGTGAAAAGATGTGGATTCATTGTCATTCTCTATCAGGTAGTCACACGTTGTAATGGCAAAGGCAAAAAAACTCTCCCTTTTTGAACGTGGTCGGGTTGTTGAACTGCATAAGCAGGGTCTCTTACAGCGCGCCACCGCTGCTGAGGTGGGACGCAGTAAGATAGTCATTTGGAATTTCTTAAATGATCCTGAGGGTTATGGAACAAAAAAGTCAAGTGGAAGACCCAACAAAAATTTCATCAGCACTGAGCCGGAGGATCCAATTGGCTGTCCGTCAAGACACTGGACGATCCTCGACCCAAATTAAGGACCTTACTGGTGCTGGCTGCAGCCCCATAACCATCAGACAGCATCTGATACTGAAGGGCTTCAAAAACAAAAAATGTCTTCAAAGACCTCGTCTCCTTGAACGCCACAGAACTGCTCATTTGGACTTTGCAAGAGAGCACCAAACATGGGATATTCAAAGGTGGAAGACAGTTTTATTCTCTGATGATAAAAAATTTAACCTTGATGGTCCTGATGGTTTCCAACGTTACTGGCATGACAAGCAGATCCCACCTAAGATGTTTTCTACGCGCCACAGTGGAGGGGGCGCCATAATGCTCTGGGGTGCTTTTTCCTTCAGTGGAACAAAGGAGCTTCAGGAAGTGCAGGGGCGTCAAACGGCCGCTGGCTATGTTCAGATGTTGCAGAGAGCATTCCTCATGACTGAGGGCCCTCGTCTGTGTGGTAAGACTGGGTTTTTCAACAGGACAACGCTACAGTACACAATGCCCGCAGGACAAGGGACTTCTTCCAGGAGAATAACATCACTGTTTTGGCCCATCCTGCATGTTCCCCTAATCTAAATCCAATTGAGAACCTTTGGTGATGGATGGCAAGGGAAGTTTACAAAAATGGACAACAGTTCCAGACAGTAGATGGCCTTCATGCGGTCGTCTTCACCACCATTACTGAGTTCATGTTTGGAAGTTGGATTTTTGTTTTGGGGGGTTTAGTTTTTTTTTTTGGAGGTGTGGTCCTATACTTTTAATCAGCTAAAAAACAGCCTGTTTCAGTTTATTCGTTGTTTTCATTAAATTGAATGCTCAAAAAATGTTTTGTCTCACTCCCATTTCTTTTTGTTGCATGTTGAAGCTCTACTTGGAACCTTGTTAAGATCCAGCCATGCTAAATATGATTTTTTGCCATTTTTTAAGTGGTCTTAAACTTTTGATCAGGACTGTATGATAAGCGGTGCACATACATAATACAGACAATTGCATTGAGCATGAACAAGACGAATTACAAACTGGTACAGAAAGAGAGAGTGCCCTGACTGTGAGGACTTACAATCTGCATGGTATGGGAGAAGGACACAGTAGGTGAGGGTAAAGCTAGTAATGGCGGTATAGAGGCAGCAGGGTAACTGGTTGTAAGATTGTCTGAAGAGGTGTGGTTATAAACTATTGTATGGGCACACCACAGGACTCAGAAGGGAAGGAGTGCCATATGGCTTTTGGAGGGCAGATTTTGCTAGAATGTTTTTTGGATACCATGTTACATTTGACCCTAAAGTACCCCACAGTGGAAACCCCCAACGTGACCCCATTTTGGAAACTAAACCCCCCCAAGGAATTTACTGTGTGGTGTACTGAGCGTTTTGACCCACCAGGCCTTTCATAGAATTTAGAACCACTTGGCTATGAAAATAAAAAAAATCAGGATTCAGAAGAGAGAGTACCATGTGCATTTAAGGCATTTTTTATGGTTTATACAGCACTGGCCGACAACTGCGTAGGCTCTGAGGTTAATTAAAAAAGAAACCCACTCCAATTTTAAAAACCACACAGAATTTACTAAAGGGATGAAGTGAACATTTTGACCCCACAGGTGTTTTGCAAAAATTAACGCACAACAGTGAAAATTGCAAATAATACACAGGTATGCCATTTCAGTGCCCAGTGTATGCCAGTGAGAAAAGTGTGTTTTCTTATTATTATGCTGTGTTTCCTGGTTTTATAAACACGTTACATGTGGTCCTAATCTTTTTCCTGGACATACAACACGGCTTGAGATTAAAGGAGTATCATGCGCATTTAAGGCCCAATGTGGCGATTTACACATCTTGTGCTGACAACTGTAGAGGCTGTGGGGTGAAATAATAAATGTAACCCCCAAGAAGTGGCCCCATTTTTAGAAACTCCACCCATCAAGGGATTATGTGGTGAAGTGAGCATTTTGATGCTACATGTATTTTGCAGAAATAATGTTCAGTGAACTATGCAAAGTGAAAATTGCACGTTTTCCACTGATATAGCATTTTAGCACCCAATATGTTGTGCCCAGCAGGTGTCATCTGAGACTCACACCATACTATTTGAATTGAAAGGTGGATTCTACTAACTAAAGAAATGTCATAAATGTGAACATAGCTGTTATGTGGGAACAGGACAGTGCTCAAAAGGGAAGGAGCACCATTTTGCTTTTGGAGCACACTAATGGTTTTCCGGCACTACAACACATTTGCATAGAACCTTAGGTACCAGTAAAGGGGAAACCCCCTATATGTGACCCTCATTTTGGAAACTACACCCCCTGTGTAAAGCCTGGGGTTTCCTTGGCAGCCATCTGTTCCGCGTACATGTACAATGCTGGTTTTCTAGGGGTTAATCTTTGCCCTCTCCTTTCTTGCATGCTACTGAGTGTGACCTTTCTCCTGTACTCTCTTAGTTTTGCCTCTCTTAGTTTTAAATATGCTATTTTTTGGTATTGCTATTGGATCCTGTTTTAGCTTTGCATTTGATCTCTGTTTTTGACCACAGCTAGTATGACTACTTGACCTGTCAGCGCCACCTGCTAGCAGCTATTCCGTGAATGCAGGTTAAGATTCAGTACCACCCACAGGGACTGCTAAGGGCTAACTAATACGATTTCTGACTGGGTTTGCCCTTATCAGTTTTTCTTCTATAGGTAGGGTCCTGTAGTTATAGGATTGTTGCAGGGCAAGTTTTCCAGTTCTTGCTGAACCACACAGCTAGTGCCAAAGCTGGCAGTAGATACACCGTTTTCTGGACAGGTTACCTGTATCCCTTCAGTTTTGTCACACTTGCATGCAGAATATATTTTGTGCTTCCTACAAAAACAATGCTGATGTATTAAATAGATTTTCAGTCACAGAAATGTCTGCAACATGTTTGCCACCTAATGCCTGAAAGATATTATGAAATATATAGTTACCAGGCTTACTGTTAATTATTTCTACAAGCAATATAGTGGAAAGAGCCCAGTTTATTCTCTTCTAAAAGGGCATGGTTAGGGGGAAAATAATATAATATGGACCAGAACATGAGTTGGTGGTTATGATTTCATATGTAGGTCTACTGGACAGTCTCCCTAAAAGCTTATTCTTATTTTTCATAATATCTTAATAATTTACAGCAGCATTTAGGCAAATATTATTATTTCATTAAACTTTAAAACACTTCTATTTCATTCATCATAGATAAAAGATTTGAGGTTACCCAGGGTGGAATGTTCAGCATAAAACTTGCAAGGTCATTTCACAACCAATTACCAACATTGATTAAACATGGTTATGAATGGTGTGACAGTTCTCATTGAAAGAGGTCTCATATTGTCAACCCTGCATGATCCCACAATGAATCACTGGGTTTATCTGTGGTAATAGAATAACACAATGTCTGGTCAAAACAAGTGAAAGTTTAATTTGCATTAAATGAACAAATTAATTAATCAAATGAAATAAATGACTATTACTGCATGGTGGTATGAACCATTTTGGTCATTCAGAGACTTCAACTGTCTGCATGAGCTTTCTCCCATTGTATGTTGTACATTATATATTAGCATATATGTTACAGCAGAAGTCTGTAAATTTGTCTGTATGTCAATACTATTTTTTATACCATATGTTCTTCACATTATTAGAAAATAAAAGAAGGTATGTAAAAGGCAGTACAAAGTGTCTAATAATAAAAGTGAAAAATATGCAAATTGTATTCATTACTAATATTGAGCGAGCATGCTGGGCCGAACTGCTGTTCGGCTCGAGCATCGCTATGATAGGCAGATCCGAGTACTCGACCGAATAATTCAGGTGCTCGAATACAATTTAATACAATGGAAGTCAATGGGAGAACCCCAGGCACCCCCTCCTCAGAAAAGAAGAGGGTGTCTGGTTTATAAAAAAAAGGTTAGAAATTGATGGAAACCCCATTAAAATGGTTTGGCAACAGCATTAAGAGGATAGCTGGATGCGTCTTACACTCCTATTATGTACGACATACAATAGACAACCACACAAAGGCTATATGCCAAAAGCCAGGTATGTGCAAGCCATCAATCTATCCAGGAGACAGATAACAGCCAGCATACCTTACAATGGCAGCCTTGTGCACTATGAGATATTTCAAACCAGCTCTCATCTGACTGAGAACCAGTAAACCTCAAAGTTATTTTGCATCTGTTGGATGGCTTGGGTGGACCTGCACACCTAGATCAATATGATTAGGACGACAAAAAGTTTTCTGATTGTCCTAATGCAGGGCCGACTTCAAAGCTGAGAAAGCCTCTTCCGCCTGGTCATTCCAGTGAACCATCACTGACTTGCATCCCTTCAATAACCCTGTCAATGGCACGGCTACAGTAGCAAAGTGGGGAATAAATCTCATGTAATAACCTGTCATACCTAGTAATGACTTTACTTGTTTAATGGTGACAGGTCGGGGCCAATTTCTTATCATCTCTATTTTGTTTACTTGGGGTTTGATCACTCCACGCCCAATGACATACACCAGGTATTTAGTCTCCTCTAACCCTATAGTACATTCTTTTGGGTTAGCGGTTATTCCCGCCTTCTGAAGGGAGTCCACTACAGCCTGTACTTTGGGTGGGTGACTTTCCCAATCGGTACTGTGGATGAAAATATCATTAGTGATGAGTGGCAGGGGTCATATTCGAATTCGTGATATTTCGCGAATATTTTGTAGAATATTAGCCGAATATTCGCGAATTCGAATATTCGTTATATTCTACAAATTTTTTTACTCGAAAAATCGACAAGGTAATGATCGCATAATATGCGAATTTTCGTAATGCAAATTTTTATCGCAAATTTTTCAATTGCTGAGCAAAAACATGATTCCTCCCTGCTTCTTGCTTGTGGGCCAATGAGTCATAGCACTATATCGAATATATTAGTTTTTTCAAATATTCGTAATATTCTAAACCAAGAATATATAGCAATACAGCAAATATTTGAAAAAAACGAATGTAGAGCAATTTAGCTAATATAGTGCTATAATCTTTTTTTTTTAATAGTTGTAATTTTTTTCCAATCTGAACTTCAGATGAGAAAAAATTACAACGATTAGACAAAGAAGATTATAGCACTATATTAGCTAAATTGCTCTATATTTGTTTTTTTTTTTAAATTCGCTATATTGCTACATATTCTTGTTTTAGAATATTACGAATATTCGAAAAAACAAATATATTTGTTTTGTCGAATATTCGTAATATTCTAAAAGAAGAATATATAGTAATATAGCGAATATTCGGAAAAAAAAAACTAAATATACAGCAATTTAGCTAATATAGTGCTATAATATTTTTTTTCAATAGTTGAAATTTCTTTCCAATCTGAACTTTAGATAAGAAAAAAATTACAACTATTAGACAAAGAAGATTATAGCACTATATTAGCTATTTTGCTCTATATTAGTTTTTTTCAAATATTTACTATATTGCTATATATTCTTGTTTTAGAATATTACGAATATTCAAAAAAACAAATATATTCAATATAGTGCTATATATTCGTTTTTTTAGAATATTCATCATTTATCTCATTTAAAGTCATGATTAGGGATGAGCGAACCCGAACTGTATAGCTCGGGTTCATACCGAATTTTGGGGTGTCCGTGACACATTTTCATAAAAGTCCGGGTTCGAGTTCGGTGTTCGGCGCTTTCTTGGCGCTTTTTATAAGGCTGCAAAGCAGCCAATCAACAAGCATCATACTACTTGCCCCAAGAGGCCATCACAGCCATGCCTACTATTGGCATGGCTGTGATTGGTAAGTGCAGTATGTGACCCATCCTCTATATAAGCTTGGGTCACGTAGCGCTGCACGTCACTCTGCTGATACAAGTGTAGGGAGAGGTTGCAGCTGCGACGTTAGGGCGAGATTAGGCAGTGATTAACTCCTCCAAAAGACTTCATTCAGTGATCGATCTACAGCTGTGGATCATTGAACTGCTGCTATTCAATTGCTCACCGTTTTTAGGCTGCCCAGAGCGTTTTTCAGTCACTTTTTTCTGGGGTGATCGGCGGCCATTTTGTGGCTTGTGGTGCGCCAGCACAAGCTGCCACCAAGTACATTTAACCATCAATAGTGTGGTTATTTTTTGTTATATCCTACATCAGGGTCAAGCTGTCATCAAGTGCATTTAACCATCAATAGTGTGGTTATTTTTTAGCCATATACTACATCAGGGGCAAGCTGACCTTGCACCCAAGTGCATTTAACCATCAATAGTGTGGTTATTTTTTGCTATATCCTACATCAGGGTCAAGCTTTCATCAAGTGCATTTAACCATCAATAGTGTGGTTATTTTATGGCCATAAACTACATCAGGGGCAAGCTGACCTTGTCACCCAAGTGCATTTAACCATCAATAGTGTGGTTATTTTTTGGCCATTTACTACATCAGGGGCAAGTTGAGCCTGTCACCCAGCGCCTAAAAAATAGGCCTCACATTTATATTAATCCAAATCTGTCATTACTGCTTTAGCTGGTCAAGTTATTTAGTGTCCGTCAAAGCACAGTTTTTGTTCTGGGTTGAAAAACAATTCCCAATTTTGCAATTCTCAAAATGAGTGGTTTCTGCTGTATCAGGCCTACTTTAAATCTATCCCTAAAAGGGTATATTAGATTCAAGGTGCTGATAGGGAAATTCTCAAGAACTTCACACACGCTACAGTGCAGATCCAAGTCTAATTCTGTGATTAAACGTATACCTGTCAACCAGCTCCTAAAAAATAGGCCTCACATTTATATTCATCCAAATCTGTACTGTTTTAGCTGGTCAAGTTATTTTTAATGTCCGTCAAAGCACAGTTTTTGTTCTGGGTTGAAAAACAATTCCCAAATTTGCAATTCTCAAAATTAGTGGTTTCTGCTGTATCAGGCCTACTTTAAATCTATCCTAAAAGGTATATTAGATTCAAGGTGCTGATAGGGAAATTCTCAAGAACTTCACACACACGCTACAGTGCAGATCCAAGTCTAATTCTGTGATTAAACGTATACCTGTCAACCAGCGCCTAAAAAATAGGCCTCACATTTATATTCATCCAAATCTGTCATTACTGTTTTAGCTGGTCAAGTTATTTAGTGTCCGTCAAAGCACAGTTTTTGTTCTGGGTTGAAAAACAATTCCCAAATTTGCAATTCTCAAAATTAGTGGTTTCTGCTGTATCAGGCCTACTTTAAATCCATCCCTAAAAGGGTATATTAGATTCAAGGTGCTGATAGGGTAGTTCTCAAGAACTTCACACACACGCTACAGTGCAGATCCAAGTCTAATTCTGTGATTAAACGTATACCTGTCACCCAGCGCCTAAAAAATAGGCTTCACATTTATATTCATCCAAATCTGTACTGTTTTAGCTGGTCAAGTTATTTTTAGTGTCCGTCAAAGCACAGTTTTTGTTCTGGGTTGAAAAACAATTCCCAATTTTGCAATTCTCAAAATTAGTGGTTTCTGCTGTATCAGGCCTACTTTAAATCTATCCCTAAAAGGGTAAATTAGATTCAAGGTGCTGATAGGGTAATTCTCAAGAACTTCACACACACGCTACAGTGCAGATCCAAGTCTAATTCTGTCCGTAAACGTATACCTGTCACCCAGCGCCTAAATAATAGGCCTCACATTTATATTCAGCTAAATCTGTCATTACTGGTGTGCCTGTATTAGTGTAATACGGTACCTAAATAGATATCCAGATAGTGTTAGGTGTCTGTAAAAAAAGGCCTGAATTTGAATTCAATACATTGGCCCGAGTAATATTTTTCTTATTGTGGTGAACGGTAACAATGAGGAAAACATCTAGTAAGGGATGCGGACATGGTCGTGGTGGTGTTAGTGGACCCTCTGGTGCTGGGAGAGGACGTGGCCGTTCTGCCACAGCCACACGTCCTAGTGTACCAACTATCTCAGGTCCCAGTAGCCGCCAGAATTTACAGCCATATTTGGTGGGGCCCAATGCCGTTCTAAGGATGGTAAGGCCTGAGCAGGTACAGGCATTAGTCAATTGGGTGGCCGACAGTGCATCCAGCACGTTCACATTATCTCCCACCCAGTCTTCTGCAGAAAGTGCACAGATGGCGCATGAAAACCAAGCCCATCAGTCTGTCACATCACCCCCATGCATATCAGGGAAACTGTCTGAGCCTCAAGTTATGCATCAGTCTCTTATGCTGTTTGAAGACTCTGCTGGCAGGGTTTCCCAAGGGCATCCACCTAGCCCTTCCCCAGTGGTGGAAGAGATAGAATGCACTAACGCACAACCACTTATGTTTCCTGATGATGAGGACATGGGAATTCCACCTCAGCACGTCTCTGATGATGATGAAACACAGGGTGCCAACTGCTGCGTCTTTCTGCAGTGTGCAGACTGAACAGGAGGTCAGGGATCAAGACTGGGTGGAAGATGATTCAGGGGACGATGAGGTCCTAGACCACACATGGAATGAAGGTCGTGCCACTGACTTTCACAGTTTGGAGGAAGAGGCAGTGGTGAGACCGAGCCAACAGCGTAGCAAAAGACAAAGTGGGCAAAAGCAGAACACCCACCGCCAAGAGACTCCGCCTGCTACTGACCGCCGCCATCCGGGACCGAGCACCCCAAAGGCAGCTTCAAGGAGTTCCTTGGCATGGCACTTCTTCAAACAATGTGCTGACGACAAGACCCGAGTGGTTTGCACGCTGTGCCATCAGAGCCTGAAGCGAGGCATTAACGTTCTGAACCTTAGCACAACCTGCATGACCAGGCACCTGCATGCAAAGCATGAACTGCAGTGGAGTAAACACCTTAAAAACAAGGAAGTCACTCAGGCTCCCCCTGCTACCTCTTCTGCTGCTGCCGCCTCGGCCTCTTCTGCTGCTGCCGCCTCGGCCTCTTCCTCCGCCTCTGGAGGAACGTTGGCACCTGCCGCCCAGCAAACATGGGATGTACCACCAACACCACCACCTGCGTCACCAAGCATCTCAGCCATGTCACACGGCAGCGTTCAGCTCTCCATCTCACAAACATTTGAGAGAAAGCGTAAATTCCCACCTAGCCACCCTCTATCCCTGGCCCTGAATGCCAGCATTTCTAAACTACTGGCCTATGAAATGCTGTCATTTAGGCTGGTGGACACAGACAGCTTCAAACAGCTCATGTCGCTTGCTGTCCCACAGTATGTTGTTCCCAGCCGGCACTACTTCTCCAAGAGAGCCGTGCCTTCCCTACACAACCAAGTATCCGATAAAATCAAGTGTGCACTGCGCAACGCCATCTGTGGCAAGGTCCACCTAACCACAGATACGTGGACCAGTAAGCACGGCCAGGGACACTATATCTCCCTAACTGCACACTGGGTAAATGTAGTGGCGGCTGGGCCCCAGGCGGAGAGCTGTTTGGCGCACGTCCTTCCGCCGCCAAGGATCGCAGGGCAACATTCTTTGCCTCCTGTCTTCTCCTCCTCCTACTCAGCTTCCTCCTCCTCTCCTTCCACCTGCTCATCCAGTCAGCCACACACCTTCACCACCAATTTCAGCACAGCCCGGGGTAAACGTCAGCAGGCCGTTCTGAAACTCATATGTGTGGGGGACAGGCCCCCACACCGCACAGGAGTTGTGGCGGGGTATACAACAACAGACCGACGAGTGGTTGCTGCCGGTGAGCCTCAAGCCTGGCCTGGTGGTGTGCGATAATGGGCGAAATCTCGTTGCTGCTCTGGGACTAGCCGGTTTGACGCACATCCCTTGCCTGGCGCATGTGCTGAATTTGGTGGTGCAGAAGTTCATTCACAACGACCCCGACATGTCAGAGCTGCTGCATAAAGTGCGGGCCGTCTGTTCGCGCTTCCGGCGTTTACATCCTGCCGCTGCTCGCCTGTCTGCGCTACAGCGTAACTTCGGTCTTCCCGCTCACCGCCTTATATGCGACGTGCCCACCAGGTGGAACTCCACCTTGCACATGCTGGACAGACTGTGCGAGCAGCAGCAGGCCATAGTGGAGTTTCAGTTGCAACACGCACGGGTCAGTCGCACTGCGGAACAGCCCCACTTCACCACCAATGACTGGGTGCCCTGTTGCGCTGATCGAGTACTCCACCAACATGGCCAGTGGCGATGATGCCGTTATCAGCGTTACAATACCACTTCTATGTCTCCTTGAGAAAACACTTAGGGCGATGATGGAAGAGGAGGTGGCCCAGGAGGAGGAGGAGGAAGAGGGGTCATTTTTAGCACTTTCAGTGACTCAAAGGGAGGTTTTTTGCAACAGCAGAGGCCAGGTACAAATGTGGCCAGACAGGGCCCACTACTGGAGGACGAGGAGGACGAGGATGAGGAGGAGGTGGAGGAGGATGAGGATGAAGCAGGTTCACAGCGGGCTGGCATCCAACGCAGCTCGGGCCCATCACTGGTGCGTGGCTGGGGGGAAACGCAGGACGATGACGATATGCCTCCCACAGAGGACAGCTTGTCCTTACCTCTGGGCAGCCTGGCACACATGAGCGACTACATGCTGCAGTGCCTGCGCAACGACAGCAGAGTTGCCCACATTTTAACGTGTGCGGACTACTGGGTTGCCACCCTGCTGCATCCACGGTACAAAGACAATGTGCCCACCTTACTTCATGCACTGGAGCGTGATAGTAAGATGCGCGAGTACAAGTGCACGTTGGTAGACGCGCTACTGAGAGCATTCCCAAATGTCACAGGGGAACAAGTGGAAGCCCAAGGTGAAGGCAGAGGAGGAGCAAAAGGTCGCCAACCCAGCTGTGTCACGGCCAGCTCCTCTGAGGGCAGGGTTAGCATGGCAGAGATGTGGAAAAGTTTTGTCACCACGCCACAGCTAACTGCACCACCACCTGATACGGAACGTGTTAGCAGGAGGCACATTTCACTAACATGGTGGAACAGTACCTGTGCACACCCCTCCACGTACTGACTGATGGTTCGGCCCCATTCAACTTCTGGTCTCCAAATTGTCCACGTGGCCAGAGCTAGCCTTTTATGCCTTGGAGGTGCTGGCCTGCCCGGCGGCCAGCGTTTTGTCTGAACGTGTATTCAGCACGGCAGGCGGCGGTCATTACAGACAAACGCAGCCGACTGTCTACAGCCAATGTGGACAAGCTGACGTTCATAAAAATGAACCAGGCATGGATCCCACAGGACCTGTCCATCCCTTGTGCAGATTACACATTAACTACCTCCCCTTAACAATATATTATTGTACTCCACGCCACTTCCTCATTCAATCCTATTTTTATTTTCATTTTACCATTATATTGCGGGGCAACCCAAAGTTGAATGAACCTCTCCTCTGTCTGGGTGCCGGGGCCTAAAAATATCTGACAGTGGCCTGTTCCAGTGGTGGGTGACATGAAGCCTGATTCTCTGCTATGATATGAAAACTGATTCTCTGCTGATATGAAGCCTGAATCTCTGTTATGGGACCTCTCTCCTCTGCCTGGGTGCCTGGGCCTAAATATGTGACAATGGACTGTTTCAGTGGTGGGTGACGTGAAGCCTGATTCTCTGCTATGACATGAAGACTGATTCTCTGCTGACATGAAGCCTGAATCTCTGTTATGGGACCTCTCTCCTCTGCCTGCGTGTCTGGGCCTAAATATGTGACAGAGGCCTGTTCCAGTGGTGGGTGACATGAAGCCTGATTCTCTGCTATGACATGAAGACTGATTCTCTGCTGACATGAAGCCTGAATCTCTGTTATGGGACCTCTCTCCTCTGTCTGGGTGCTGGGCCTAAAAATATCTGACAGTGGCCTGTTCCACTGGTGGGTGACTTGAAGCCTGATTCTCTACTATGACATGAAGACTGATTCTCTGCTGACATGAAGCCTGAATCTCTGTTATGGGACCTCTCTCCTCTGCCTGGGTGCCTGGGCCTAAATATATGACAATGGACTGTTACAGTGGTGGGTGACGTGAAGCCTGATTCTCTGCTATGACATGCAGACTGATTCTCTGCTGACATGAAGCCAGATTCTCTGTTACGGGACCTCTCTCCTCTGCCTGGGTGCCGGGGCCTAAATATATGACAATGGACTGTTACAGTGGTGGGTGACGTGAAGCCAGATTCCTCTGCTATGGCATGAAGACTGATTCTCTGCTGACGTGAAGCCAGATTCTCTGCTATGGGACCTCTCTCCAATTGATATTGGTTAATTTTTATTTATTTAATTTTTATTTTAATTCATTTCCCTATCCACATTTGTTTGCAGGGGATTTACCTACATGTTGCTGCCTTTTGCAGCCCTCTAGCTCTTTCCTGGGTTGTTTTATAGCCTTTTTAGTGCCGAAAAGTTCGGGGTCCCCATTGACTTCAATGGGGGTTCTGGTTCGGGTTCGGGACGAAGTTCGGGTCGGGTTCGGTTCCCGAACCCGAACATTTCCGGGAAGTTCGGCCGAACTTCTCGAACCCGAACATCCAGGTGTTCACTCAACTCTAGTCATGATTCCTCCCTGCTTCTTGCTTGTGGGCCAATGAGTCATGTTTTTACTCGGCAATTGAAAAATTTGCGATATAAATTTGCATCATAAAAATTCTCAATAAAAAAATCTCGAATATTCGAAATTACAAATATATATCACTATATTCTAAATATTCGCGAAATTTCAAAGTACATATATTCGCGATAAAAATTCACAATTCGAATATTCGTGATTAACACTAAATATCATACAGGTAAGCCGAAGCATACCGACGATGTGGACACAGCACAATGTCCATAAGCCATTGAAAAGTGACGAGGGCATCATGCATACCAAAGGGTAGCACCTTGTACTGAAACAGCCCTTTAGGTTTGATGAAGGCAGTTTTCTCTTTGGCAGCCTCCGTTAAGGGCACCTGCCAGTACCATTTCGTGAGGTCCAAAACAGAAAAGGTTTGTCCTAATCTCTCGATAAGCTCATCCACCCGGGGCATGAGATAAGCATCAAATTTGTAAATTTCATTCAGTTTACAAAAATCGTTACAGAACTGGAGTGTCCTGTCCTGCTTGGGTATTAGCACTATAGGACTAGCCCACTCACCTTTAGACTCCTTAATGACATCTACCCTCAACATCATCTGCACTTCCATTGAGATGGTTTGTCGCCGAGCCTCGGGTACCCGATATGGTTTTAGCTGAACTTTTCGCCTGATGAACCACAAAACATGGAAACACCGACTCTGCACCTGGTTGTTGTGGTTCACCATCTACTATTAATAAATTTCCCCAAGCTCGGGATAGGGTTTGGTCTTGGTGTTTTGCAGTACCAAAATTATCCCCAGAGACATTAAAGTAGGCCAGTTCAGGCCACGGCGGCAAGTCCACTACATCTCCCACCATTACATTCAGTGGGGTTGTCCCCCCCTCTTCCACCAAAGTGGCGGTCACCCCTACCGCTGGCCCTTCGGCCTCGGGTTCCCAGGGTTGTGGCCTCCCCCTGGAGCCAGGCCACTCTGCTGGGGTTACCCCTGTCTCATGGGTATCAGTCACTCTCATAGAAGGCCACAGTGGCGGGAAGCCGGGGAAGTCTCTCCCTATTATAAGTTCATAGTGTAAATTTGTGGCAACTGCCACTTCGGGAGTCTACCTGCCGGCCCCTGTGGTTAGAGACACCAGGGCAGTGGGATAGTCTTTTAAGTCTCCATGGATGCACATGACCCCGACTTTCCAGCCAGTATACTCCATGGACAGTACCAGGGAGCCCTTACTAGGAAAACCAGACTTCCTGAGTCCAGCAGAGCCTCCGCTGGAGTGCTCCCACTTCCACCCCCGGCACAGGTGTTTTAGTGTTTCTGGGGCACCTGCTTCACACAGCTTCCTGGCATATAATGACTGACTGTAGCCATAGCTAGTATCAATGGGTTTCCACCTGACTGGTCAGTAAATTATGTGAACTGGGTATCTTAAAACATAACTTTTACTATATATTATTTAAAATAAGTATCATATACACCACATTGTTGTGAGACAAAAATGCAATTTAGGTAGAAATGCTACTAACTAATATCACAGAATATGTGAAGAAAGAAAAATGGCCCTACCTATGTAGAAGGGTAGGGGGCTAACCAGTTGCCTGCCTATCAGACACAGAGCACCCGCCCCCGACAGGGACGACCCCATACGGAACCTTTCCCTGTATATGGGCCTAATCCCTATTTGTACCCAATTTATAAAGCCCTACATGCCATGTTTCATTCCGAATTACCGGAACTCATCAGGGGACTTCAATGAACTTTCAGGGAATACTAAAAAAGAAAGAAGGGAAATACAAAATACACAAAATATTGGTCACTAACCGTCCTGGATAATGGACTATAAACAGCTAAATGCTAGATCTTAGATGTTAAAATCGACTTACTAGAATCGAAGGTACGTTCCCCGTCGAATTCTATGTATGGACAATCAGTGGCAAATGTCCATACTAGGTGTAGGGAAGTGTCCCCTGTACACCTATGTCTCGCCGCAATTGGTGGTGGTTTGGGAGCGCACCTGTCTGTGCTCGATCCCTCCTTAAATATACTAGGTATCCAGCTAATTCAACCCCAAATTACCTACCTCACCTGGCTTGCAGAGCTCGGAAACCATGGTCCGCGTTTGGAACGCACGCCGTCCGCGTGCGTTCCACAGTACCGGAAGTAGGCATCACGTGATCTGGGGTTGGCTGAATACATTATAAGATACTGATTATGCGTAGTATACGGCAAAAGGTGATCACTAATGATTCATACATATAATAATGAAAGCATAAAATGAAAGGCAATTAGATGGTGCAACCTTGTTGTAGTTTAAATAAAGCTGCTAAAGTTCAGCTGCTCGTTAAGGCCTAGGGGATAGGTGGTCTTCAAATAGAAGATCCATTTTGCCTCACACTGGAGGATTCTCCTGTCAAGGTCACCTCGTCTCACCCCTGGCTTGATCTTTTCAATGACTATAAACGAGAGGCATTCTGTCTTCCCTCCATGTTCAGCTCTGACATGGCGCGAGACAGAAGTGTCCCTAGCATTTTTCACATCTCCAATATGTTCACCTACCCTCCTCCTTAATTCTCTTGTTGTTTTACCGACGTACTCTTTACCACAGTCGCAGGTGATTTTGTAAACCACCCCTGTGGACTTACAATTAATAAAGTCCCTAACCGTGTACGTCTTATGGGTATTACTGCTCTTGAAGGTTTTTGCACACTTCATGTACCGACACGCCGTACAACCTCCACACCTGTAATTACCATAGATACCTCTCTCTAACCATGTTTTATTTGTGGGTGCCGGTGTGAAGTGGCTGTTTACCATCAGATCACGAACACTCCTACCTCTCCTGTACGTAATACTGTGGTGCTCTTTAATGACTCTACATAAGTCGGGGTCCATCCTAAACACATGCCAATGCTTTGAGATGATTTCCCTTATTGCAGCAGAGGACCCATTAAACGTGCTAATGAGACAAATTTCTCTTTTATTCCCTTGAGGATTAGCCCCCATTAAATGTTTCATTTTAGGGGTAAGAAGGGAAACACAATCACAGTTGAGGGCTGATTGGTATGCCGGTGTCAAGATACCCAATCAATGAATCTGGTTTTCAAATCATCAGCCTGTCGTATAAAGTCAGAACGTCTCGAGCAATTCCTCATTAGCCGTAAATATTGGCCTCGGGGGATCCCTTTCTTGAGGGGGAAAGGATGGCTACTCTCCCACCTCAGGAGAGAATTAGTGGAGGTAGGCTTTCGGAAAATTGAAGTATCAGGCGTACCATTGTGGTTCTGGATGACACATATGTCCAGGAAGGGGAGTTGTGTTGGATGACATTCAGATGTAAAGCGTAGGCCTATATCATTGTTATTAAGGCTTTTAGCCCATGTGGAGAAAGACTCCTAACTCCCCTTCCAAATGACAAATATGTAATCTATGAAGCGTGCCCACATTTGGACCCGTTGTATTTCCGATGTTAATTCATCTCTAAACACCAGCGTATTCTCCCACCAGCCCAGGAACAGATTAGCGTACCATGGGGCACAAGGACTCCCCATCACCGTGCCCCTGAGCTCTTACATGGCCAGGCTCCTGACACAACCAGCAGACTATCGGAGCCAGGTTTGTAGGGGGTACATCCCACGTGGGTCTGGTTGGTACAAGTAGCTGGGTCTGGGATGGAGATTTATGGGGTTTGACTGCCCCCCTCCAAAAAGAACCCCCATAAGATTCTTAGAAGCCTCGTAGCACTCCACCAGGTCCACCATGGAGAGGGGTGGCAGAGCCCTCCAGAACATATCAGCCAATAGTCTATCCAGCATAGCCATGGGACTCAGCACATCAGGCTGTAGCCACTTTTGCAAGAGGTGGAATAAGTCATAATACTGGGGTCTCACAGGCCCCGCCGGCTTAAATCCCCACTGATTTACCCGCTGGGCCCAGAACAACACATTCACCCCCAGTCTTGCCAAAAAAATCTCACCCTTTACTTGTTGGTAGTCGGCCGCTTGATCGTCCATCAAGTCGAAATACACTCGCTGGGAATCGGATGCCAGGAACAGAGGGATGACCAATCTACAAGGTAATCAAATCTTGCTGTAAATGCCTATTAAAGCTCTTGGAAAATAGTCACTGCAGGACGTCATTCACAGGTGCTGCCGCACGCAGGACCACCATCATGACTACAGCTGCACCACAATAGATCACCACTGGATAGCTAAGTAGTTTATATGTACAGGTGAAACTCGAAAAATTAGAATATTGTGCAAAAGTCCATTTATTTCAGTAAGGCCTCATGCACACGACCGTTGTGTGCATCCGTGGCCGTTGTTCCGTTGTCCGTGATTTTCTGCGGACCCAATTGGGTCCGTTGAAAACTCGGAAGATGCACCGTTGTTCCTCCGCGGCCGTGATTCGTGTTTCCTGTCCGTCAAAAAAATATGACCTGTTCACGGACCCATTCAAGTCAATGGGTCCGTGAAAAAACACGGATGCACACAAGATTGGCATCCGCGTCCGTGGTCCGTGGCCGTAGGCTACTTTCACACAGACGGATCCGCAGATCCGTCTGCATAAAAGATTTTTCAGAGCTGAGTTTTCACGTTGTGAAAACTCAGATCCAACAGTATATTCTAACACAGAGGCGTTTCCATAGTGATGGGGACGCTTCAAGTTAGAATATACTACGAACTGTGTACATGACTGCCCCCTGCTGGCAGCACCCGATCTCTTACAGGGGGCTGTGATCCGCACAATTAACCCCTCAGGTGCCGCACCTGAGAGGTTAATTGTGCGTATCATAGCCCTCTGTAAGAGATAAGATGCTGCCAGGCAGGAGGGGGCACCCCCCCTCCCTCCCCAGTTTTAAATTCATTGGTGGCCAGTGGGCCCCCCCTCCCTCCCCTGTATTACTGTACATTCATTGGTGGCCAGTGGGCCCCCCTCCCTCCCCTGTATTACTGTACATTCATTGGTGGCCAGTGGGCCCCCCTCCCTCCCCTGTATTACTGTACATTCATTGGTGGCCAGTGCGGCCCCCCCTCCCTCCCCCTCCTAATTAAAATCCCCCCCATCATTGGTGGCAGCGGAGAGTTCCGATCGGAGTCCCAGTTTAATCGCTGTGGCTCCGATCGGTAACCATGGCAACCAGGACGCTACTGCAGTCCTGGTTGCCATGGTTACTTAGCAAGTTTTAGAAGCATTATACTTACCTGTGAGCTGCAATGTCTGTGACCGGCCGGGCGCTCCTCCTACTAGTAAGTGACAGGTCTGTGCTATAAGCAATGCGCCGCACAGACCTTTCACTTACCAGTAGGAGGAGCACCCGGCCGGTCACAGACAACGCAGCTCGCAGGTAAGTATAATGCTTCTAAAAATTGCTAATTAACAATGGCAACCAGGACTGCAGAACTCTCCGCTGCCACCAATGATGGGGGGGGATTTTAATTAGGAGGGGGAAGGAGGGGGGCCCACTGGCCACCAATGAATGTACAGTAATACAGGGGAGGGAGGGGGGCCCACTGGCCACCAATGAATGTACAGTAATACAGGGGAGGGAGGGGGGGCCCACTGGCCACCAATGAATGTACAGTCATACAGGGGAGGGAGGGGGGCCACACTGGCCACCAATGAATTTAAAACTGGGGAGGGAGGAGGGTGTGCCCCCTCCTGCCTGGCAGCACCTGATCTCTTACAGAGGGCTATGATACGCACAATTAACCCCTCAGGTGCGGCACCTGAGGGGTTAATTGTGCGGATCACAGCCCCCTGTAAGAAACGGGTGCTGCCAGGCAGCAGGGGGCAGTCATGTACACAGTTCGTAGTATATTCTAACTTGAAGCGTCCCCATCACTATGGGAACGCCTCTGTGTTAGAATATACTGTCGGATATGAGTTTTTACGATCTAACTCAAATCCGATGGTATATTCTAACATAGAGGCATTCCCATGGTGATGGGGACGCTTCAAGTTAAAATATACCATCGGATTGGAGAAAACTAGCTAATAGGGCCAGAAAAGTCCTTTTAAGGACTGGTATAGGTGTGCTATCGATAGGTGTGATATAGAGGGGTGTGATATACTTTCTAACATAGGAATTATATTATAGTGTATTTGTATTGTGCAGCAGTTGTGTGCTGTTCTGCTGCGATACCGCAGCTAGATAGATGGACAAACGCTATTATAGTAACTAATTGCAACAGGTGTGATATACCTGTTGCCCCCCAAAAAACTGCTTGAGGATTGCGATATACCTTCTTCCACAAAATCCTGATTGAGGGCTGCGATACACCTGCATACACAAAATCCTGATTGAGGGCTGCGATACACCTGCATCCACAAAATACTGATTGAGGGGGGGCCATATACCTGTTTCCACCAAATACTGATTGAGGGGTGCTATTGCTATATACCTTCTTCTACCAAATACTGATTGAGGGCTGGGATATACCTGCTTCCACAAAATACTGATTAAGGGGTGCCATATACCTGTTTCCACCAAATACTGATTGAGGGGTGCTATATACCTGTTTCCGCCAAATACTGATTGATGGGTGCCATATACCTTCTTCCGCTAAATACTAATTGAGGGGTGCTATTGCTATATACCTTCTTCCACCAAATACTGATTGAGGGCTGGGATACACCTGCTTCCACAAAATACTGATTAAGGGGTGCCATATACCTGTTTCCACCAAATACTGATTAAGGGGTGCTATATACCTGTTTCCGCCAAATAGTGATTGATGGGTGCCATATACCTTCTTCCGCTAAATACTAATTGAGGGGTGCTATTGCTATATACCTTCTTCCACCAAATACTGATTCTGCGCTGCGATACACCTGCTTCCACAAAATACGGATTGAGGAGTGCCATATACATGTTTCTGCCAAATACTGATCGAGGGGTGCTATATACCTGTTTCTGCCAAATACTGATTGAGGGATGCCATATACCTTCTTCCACTAAATACTGATTGAGGGGTGCTATTGCTATATACTGTACCTTCTTCCACCAAATACTGATTGAGGGCTGAGATACACCTGCTTCCACAAAATACTGATTAAGGGGTGCCATATACCTGTTTCCACCAAATACTGATTGAGGGGTGCTATATACCTGTTTCCGCCAAATACTGATTGATGGGTGCAATATACCTTCTTCCGCTAAATACTAATTAAGGGGTGCTATTGCTATATACCTTCTTCCACCAAATACTGATTGAGGGCTGAGATACACCTGCTTCCACAAAATACTGATTAAGGGGTGCCATATACCTGTTTCCGCCAAATACTGATTGAGGGGTGCTATATAACTGTTTCCACCAAATACTGATTGATGGGTGCAATATACCTTCTTCCACAAAATACTGATTGACGTCTCCTATTGCTATATACACTGCTCAAAAAAATAAAGGGAACACTTAAACAACACAATGTAACTCCAAGTCAATCACACTTCTGTGAAATCAAACTGTCCACTTAGGAAGCAACACTGAGTGACAATCAATTTCACATGCTGTTGTGCAAATGGGATAGACAACAGGTGGAAATGATAGGCAATTAGCAAGACACCCCCAATAAAGAAGTGGTTCTGCAGGTGGTGACCACAGACCACTTCTCAGTTCCTATGCTTCCTGGCTGATGTTTTGGTCACTTTTAAATGCTGGCGGTGCTTTCACTCTAGTGGTAGCATGAGACGGAGTCTACAACCCACACAAGTGGCTCAGGTAGTGCAGCTTATCCAGGATGGCACATCAATGCGAGCTGTGGCAAGAAGGTTTGCTGTGTCTGTCAGCGTAGTGTCCAGAGCATGGAGGCGCTACCAGGAGACAGGCCAGTACATCAGGAGACGTGGAGGAGGCCATAGGAGGGCAAAAACCCAGCAGCAGGACCGCTACCTCCGCCTTTGTGCAAGGAGGAACAGGAGGAGCACTGCCAGAGCCCTGCAAAATGACCTCCAGCAGGCCACAAATGTGCATGTGTCTGCTCAAAAGGTCAGAAACAGACTCCATGAGGGTGATATGAGGGCCCGACGTCCACAGGTGGGGGTTGCGCTTACAGCCCAACACCGTGCAGGACGTTTGGCATTTGCCAGAGAACACCAAGATTGGCAAATTCCCACTGGCGCCCTGTGCTCTTCACAGATGAAAGCAGGTTCACACTGAGCACATGTGACAGACGTGACAGAGTCTAAAGACGCTGTGGAGAACATTCTGCTGCCTGCAACATCCTCCAGCATGACCGGTTTGGCATTGGGTCAGTAATGGTGTGGGGTGGCATTTCTTTGGAGGGCCGTACAGCCCTCCATGTGCTCGCCAGAGGTAGCCTGACTGCCATTAGGTACCGAGATGAGATCCTCAGACCCCTTGTGAGACCATATGCTGGTGCGGTTGGCCCTGGGTTCCTCCTAATGCAAGACAATGCTAGACCTCATGTGGCTGGAGTGTGTCAGCAGTTCGTGCAAGACGAAGGCATTGATGCTATGGACTGGCCCGCCCGTTCCCCAGACCTGAATACAATTGAGCACATCTGGGACATCATGTCTCGCTCTATCCACCAACATCACGTTGCACCACAGACTGTCCAGGAGTTGGCAGATGCTTTAGTCCAGGTCTGAGTGGAGATCCCTCAGGAGACCGTCCGCCACCTCATCAGGAGCATGCACAGGCGTTGTAGGGAGGTAATACAGGCACGTGGAGGCCACACACACTACTGAGCCTCATTTTGACTTGTTTTAAGGACATCAAAGTTGGATCAGCCTGTAGTGTGTTTTTCCACTTTAATTTTGAGTGTGATTTCAAATCCAGACCTCCATGGGTTGAAAAATTTGATTTCCATTTTTTTATTTTTGTGTGATTTTGTTGTCAGCACATTCAACTATGTAAAGAACAAAGTATTTCAGAAGAATATTTAATTAATTCAGATCTAGGATGTGTTATTTTTGTGTTCCCTTTATTTTTTTGAGCAGTGTACTTTCTTCCACCATATCCTGATTGAGGGCTGTGATACACCTGCTTCCACAAAATACTGATTGAGGGATGCCATATACCTTCTTCCACTAAATACTGATTGAGAGGTGCTATTGCTATATACCTTCTTTCACCAAATACTGATTGAGGGCTGAGATACACCTGCTTCCACAAAATACTGATTGAGGGGTGCCATATACCTGTTTCAACCAAATACTGATTGAGGGGTGCTATATAACTGTTTCCGCCAAATACTGATTGATGGGTGCCATATTCCTTCTTCCACAAAATACTGATTGACGGCTGCTATTGCTATATACCTTCTTTCACCATATACTGATTGAGGGCTGTGATACACCTGCTTCCACAAAATACTGATTGAGGGGTGCCATATACCTGTTTCCACCAAATACTTATTGAGGGCTGCAATACACCTGCCTCCACAAAATATTGATTGAGGGGTGCTATATACATGTTTCTGCCAAATACTGATTGAGGGGTGCCATATACCTTCTTCCACTAAATACTTAATGAGGGGTGCTATTGACATATACCTTTTTCCACAAAATACTGATTGAGGGCTGCGATACAACTGCTTCCACAAAATACTGATTGAGGGGTGCCATATACCTGTTTCTGCCAAATACTGATAGAGGGGTGCTATATACTAGTGATGAGCGGCAGGGGCAATATTCGAATTCGCGATATTTCGCGAATATTTGGACAAATATTCCCCCTTATATTCGAGAATTCGCGAATTCATGATCTCCAGGCATTATTTTCTTGAATGCGAAAATTCGCATAAAATTTGCATAAAATATTCACATAAAAATTTGCATAAACTGGTATTTTAAAAAAAATTGAATATTCGCGATTACGAATATATTTAGCGATATTCGCAATTCGAATATTCGTGGTCAACACTACTATATACCTGTTTCCGCCAAATACAGATTGAGGGGTGCTATATAACCGTTTCCACCAAAAACTAATTGAAGGGTGCCATATACCTTCTTCCACAAAATACTTGAGGATTGCTATTGCTATATACCTTTTTTTTTTACCAACTACTGATTGAGGGCTGCGATATACCTTCTTCCACAAATACTGCTCTTCTCTACGGACTTAGGCAGAGGGTCATTTATAAAATGACAGGCAGTGGAAGAGGCAGACCGTTCCGCAGGGATGGTAGGGGTCAGGAAGGTGCACCAGGCTGGAGCCTAAGTGGGAAGTTGACAAAGGCCCGTGCGATAACTTCAAAGGGCTCACCAGAGTTGGTTGAGTGGCTCACTCAGCCTTCCGCTTCTGCACCCTCCTCATCCCCTGTATCTGCACTCTCCTCACTCTCTTCTGTGTGCACCCCCAAAGACACCACCACCACCACCAATATAGACCCTCCACTCGAGTCAGAAGAATTATTTTCACATCCATTCCAAGACCTTACCGATGCGTAGCCATTCTTGGCATCGGATGAGGAAGAGGAGGTAGCAACGTCCGCCACCCAGCAGTCTGATGACAGTGCCCAGTACAGCCCAAGAAGGGTGGTCCCCGATGTTGCTGCCTACTCCGAGATCTCTAATGTCAGTGGTGGTGATTGTGACAATGATGACGTGTCGATGGACGTCATGTGGGTGCCCACGAGAGAGGAAGAGGAGGGGAGTTCAGAGGGAGAGACAGAGCAGCAGATAGGGAGGAGAAGGAGGAGAAGCAGGCAGAACTTGCAGTGCACAGGAGTCAAAAAGGAAATGTATCTGGAGCGGGCCATCCACTCCCAGGACGACAGCACATGGCTCCGCAGTGTGGGCTTTTTTTTTACGTGTCAGCTGCTGATAATAGTGTTGCCATTTGCAGCCTGTGCTGTCAACACATAAGTCGCGGTAAGCGCAACACTGAACTAGGGACGACCACCTTAAGAAGGCACCTGGCCTCCCATCACCGAGCCCAGTGGGAGCAACGCCATCAGAACCCACAAAGCCACACTCCTGGCGCTCCACGTCCTGCCTCTTCTCCTTCTCCTCTCTCCTCCTATTTGTCCTCCACCTTCCACGATGCCGTCGTCGCATTCATCTGGCACAAGGCAGGCTTCCGTGGCCCAAATGTTCGAGCATAAAAAGTGATAACGCTGGATAATCCTCTTGCCCAATGGCTGACCGCTGGCTTGTCGAAACTGCTAGCCCACCAACTACTGCCATATAAATTGGTGGACTCGGAGGCCTTTGGAAAATGTATGGCCATTGGCACACCGCAAAGCAATGTCCCCAGAAGGAAATACTTCTCCCATAAGGGCATCCCTGAACTATATGGCCACGTTTAGCGGCAAGTTAATATATCTCTGGCACACAGTGTTGGTGCCAAGATACATCTGACCACAGACAAGTGGTCTAGCAATTACGGGCACGGAAGTTACTTAACTTTTACTGCCCACTGGGTGAACCTTATGACGGCCATCAAGCATGTAACCCGTGGCATCCATGTGGATTTGGTGTTACCGCCACGGATTGCATGCAGGCCTGCCTCTTCTTCTCCTCCTCCTCCTCCATCATCCATCTCCTCCTTTTTGACTGCTACTGCCTCTTTCGTTGCACCCCCCAAGCTTCCCAGAACCTATTCGATGTGCCAGGTGAGACGTTGCCATGCTGTGCTGAGGCTGTTGTGCCTGGAAGCCAAAAGCCACACCAGTCCTGCACTCCGTTCAGCTCTGCGGTCACAGGCAGATCAGTGGCTAACCCCACTCAATTTGACAGTTGGTAAAGTGGAGTGCGACAATGGTGCCAATCTGCTGAGCTCGCTGAAACAGGGCAAAATGATACACGTGCAGTTCATGGCACATGTCCTGAACTTAATCAGGCATCGATTCGTTGCCAAAAACCCTAGGGTCCAGGACGTCTTGCGGCAGGCCAGGAAAATCTCTGGCCATTTTAGAGGATCTTACATGGCCTTGGCTCGCCTTGCTGACGTTCAACAGTGACATCACTTGCCCGTCAGACGTCTGATTTGTGACTGCCCGACGTGCTGGAACTCCACCTTGTATATGCTTGATTGCTTGATAGGATGCTCCAGCATAAACGTGCCGTTAATGACTACCTGTTCGAACTCGGCAGCAGGACAGGTTCTGGGAGCTTGGTTTCTTTTCACCGCCCCAGTGACTGCTCATGCGTGAAGCATGCAGACTTCTGTGGCCATTTGATGAGATCAACAAACTGGTCAGTCGCAGCCAGGGCGCCATTAGTGACATCATACCTTACGCCTTCTTTCTGGAGCATGTATTGCGTGGTGTCATTGATCAAGTCGTCGAGGAGCAGGAAGATGAGGAAGTCGCATTGCTGAATGAATTCCCAGGGGGTGCTACTCCATCTGAGACAAGTCAGCAGGAGTCTGAAGAGGAGTCAGATGAGGATGGTGGCTGGGAGGAGGAGGACCAAGAAGAGCATGCTTTAAACTTTTCGGGGATCCCTGGTGTTGTGCGTGGCTGGGGGGAGGAGACCGAGGACAACAGTCTCCTGGGCGATGAGCAGGAGCCAGAGCGCTCTGTCACTTCCAATTTAGTGCAAATGGGGGCCTTCATGCTCTAGTGTTTGAAGAGGGACCCCCATATAAAAAGCATAAAGGTCAAGGACCTTTACTGGGTGGCAATGTACTTAGACCCCCAGTACAAACATGTACCCAACATGTTACCAACATGTTACCAACATCACAGAGGGTTGTCAGAATGCAGCATTTCCAGGCCTTGTTGTGAGAGATGCTGCATTCTGCTGTTGTGGGCGCTGGCAGAGGAATGTCCACCCACAGCGAAACAGGTGCAGGTACCAATCCTACCTCGCCTCCAAAAAGAGGGCGTTTTGAAGATGTGTTGGTAACTTCGGATATGAGATCATTCTTGCAGCAAACCCATCGACAGTCTACCGCCGGATCCAGCCTCAGGGAACGCCTAGTCCAACAGGTATCCGACTACATCGGGTTAACGGCCGATGTGGACGCTCTGAGAATTGAGGAATCCCTTGACTACTGGGTGTGCAGGCTTGATCTGTGGCCAGAGCGGGCACAATTTGCCATGGAACTCTTGCCTTGCCCCTCGTCGAGTGTCCTGTCCGAAAGGACATTCAGCGCAGCAGGGGAGATCGTGACTGATAAGCACAGTTGCCTAGCTCATGAGGATTACATAGCATTTTTAAAAATTAATGAGGCATGGATCTCGGAGGAATTCAACACATGTATGATCACATGTGATGACCTCATGTGATGACCACGTGTAATTGAATTTCCTTATGCCAGCCCACACATATCCGTCACCACCCAGAATAAGGAATGGTCCTTGTCTTATGTATATACAGCGGCATAAAAGTCCTTTTATATCAGGAGAATGCCTAATTTTTGGGGCCTGTACTGGCCGACAATTACATATTTATCCTGTGACCGCCTAATGTACCTCCAGCCACAGAATTCAAATTCTTTGCTGTCAAGTGAATGCCTATTAGCTAATTTTTTGGGCCTGTACTGGCCGACAGTTACATTTTTATCCTGTGACTGCCTAATTTACCTCTAGCCACAGAATCAAAAGTTCTTTGCTGTCAGGTGAATACCTATTGCCTAATTTTTTGGGCCTGTACTGGCCGACAGTTAAATTTTTATCTCTAGCAACATAATCACACCCCTGTCTCACTCCTCTGCCTCTCATTATGGTGGCGTATGAACCGCAATCACCATAAGGACCTTCTAATGTCACAGGGTCATGTGACTGTTCCCCTCACCCCGTACTGTGCCCTCTTGTACCCTTATATCCGGTCACGGTATGGCGGTGTTATCCAGTCACTGTACAGAGGTGTTATCCAGTCAATGTATGGCGATGTTATCCAATAACTGGATGGCCATAACTGTATCCCTTTCCCTACCCACGCCATCCTTTTTTAGACCTGGCATGAGCGGGAAAAATATGCAGATTGCGGTGCTAAGGCCTTAAATAGACGTATTTATATATATTAAATGACCACCTAATTGTATTATTATTCGGGGGTAGGGCTAATATCTTTATATTATATAGATTCTAGCGTATTATACTGTGCCCTGTATTTCCCAGTAGAGAATGATCCTTGGAAAATACAGTCCTCATCCCTGATCATCAGGACCAGGTAGCGCTCTGTCAGTACATGGCGGCCTCCCCTCTCCGCTACTCTGCTCCGCTGTGTACTGGTGCTTATTCGGACACTAGGGCTGGGTTCACATCGTATTTTTCCCATCCATTTAATGCCTACCAAAAATGTATGCGTTAACAGATGCCTCAGACTGATGCCATACAGTGGCGTCCATTCACCATACAGTTCTGTGACAAACTGCCATTTGCCACTGGGCATTGTAGAAAACGTATGGCTAGCCTCCTGCCCTACAACTATGGCCCCGGGACATATTACCCTTCAAGAACAGTGTAACAGAACTATGCCGCATGTCTGGACTGTTAATAGGACCGAACGCGGTCAGCGGTGTATACTAAAGATACACGAACACCGCTGACCCTTACCTTCTTCCATACTGAACTTTCAGCTCCAGAGACTAAGTCCCGTTCGAAGATGGGACTTAGTCGTTTTTCTGCATGAAATTGACCGACCGCACAGCCCAAATCTATGGAACTGTTTTGGGCAGGAAATTGTGCTTGCGGTCGGTCATAAAAGACTTCCACTTAACTTTTGATCCGCTGGAGGGATTTGTGTGATTTTTGGAAGTGTTTATGTTTGATGTATGCTGAGTTTAAATATTTAATTTTTATGGAGATGGAATGTATGGTTTTAAAGTTACAGTGTATGTTTAAAAACTGTATTTTTACTGTCTGTGATAGTTATGTTAATCCATAGTTATATCACAGACAGAAGGGAGGATTTTGTGTATTTGGGTGGTAATTCCGGTGCTGTTGTTCCCACATGTGTACTGGTGATTTCCCTTTGTCCTGAGAGATAATTGAATTGCTCTTCGGGTGTCTCCAGGGCAGAGAGGAGGAAACCATGATGCATTGTGGGGATGTGTTGTATCCTGAGTGCTACGTGTCTGTCCTGTATCACAGTCCTCCTTCTGGTCCCCTAGGGGCGTGTACACCAGATGGGGACCTGCATAAATACGGGCGGGTAGCCCCTTAATAAAGAGTTCAGTTCATGTTTTTCAAACCCTTCGAAACGCAGCCTTGTCTCGTTATTGGAGGGAATTGCTGTATCACGCTGGGGATTGCTATGCTCTGCATATTCCCTGGAGGAGAGATCTTTCCCACACGGTCCTGAATGCTGGAGGTTCATTCAGGGTGGAAGGAAGACGGCGCGGCTCCAGTTAAGCTACGGCGGTGTTGGTGTCCAGTGCGGTGCTTGTGGTCCTCGGCGCAAGCTAGGAAGCGTCCATTAACGGAAGGTGATCCGTTACAAGTTCCATGGTAGAAAAAAATGTACATTAACGTATGCATTTTTTTAATGGACTCTTCAGGATACAAAAACGTGGAGTGCTGCACATTTGTATACATCAAACTGATTGGCTCCAGCAGGGCACATTTTTGAGAGTTTCATAAAAATGGCACCTGATTAAAATACATATATTTTTTTGTGGGAATTTTTGCCAATGATGCCCCTCTGGTGTATCACTGTCCATGTTGTGGGACTATTTGTGTACTTCTAGTAAGTGTTTGCTGGCTGCAAATATGACCTGAAGGTTTTTGTCACATGTGCACCGACAATTTATCAGAGGTGATTTTCATTTGTGATTTACCATAGGCGAGTCAAAATGCGTTTCCATACTAATTTAATGTAAAGGGTGCCAATACCAGTCTGACATCAAGCTTTAGATTTTTCAATTTTTTCCTCCCATTGTTTTTTTGTTTTAAATTGTTGTTTATCATTTACTCCTTTGTATTTATCATTTACTCCTTTGTATTTAACATGAGCCCTCTATACAAAAAAAGCTGTTTCACTTGAGTAATTTTTTTCAGGAGATATTCCACATTATGTACTTAAACTTCATGGGTGCCAATAACAATGATCAGGACTGTAAATCTCTTTAAATAGCCAAGTTATTTTACCTGTCAGACATTCTATATGTGTGGGCCAGAAATATAATGAAAAATAACAGAAGGATGCATGCAAACTCCTAGATAGTAGCAACCAACAGAATAATCTGCAAATAAAATAATCAGAAAATGTAATTATTATTATTTTTTATAATTGCTGTCAATTAAATTCCCATAGGAAGTTATGCAGATGGTGATCTACTTCTCTTTCCTTTTCATACCCCTTTGTGAATAACATATTTTTTCCCAGATGTATACATTTCAGATAGAAAGAACTGTATACTTTATCATTACCTAGCATAATAGATACTACAAAGGCAGCATTGTCTAATAATATATTACAACTTGCAGAGACAATCATTTTATCATTTGCTGAAAGTTTTGCAAATGATATTTTCAATTTATACTTAAATTCTGCAGATATGAAATATTTGATGTTGCGATACAGTCACTATGCAGAAAGAAACAGGAGAAAAGCAGATATCCCAAAGCCAGTGAATCTTCAACCAGCAAAGTGTTCTTTATTAGCCTGTCTCACTCACAACAGAGCCATAAGAACAGAGGTGAAGAGAACGGAAGTGATTTACTGATGACAACAGGGGGTGCTCTCACTAGACTGAAGTACAGATAATTTCTCAAAGCAGTGGGGAAGGAATAACACATTGTCTCAGCGTTGCTCTATACGAAACCTTAGAAGTGCCTAATACCTGCCTCAAGCAAGAGAATTAATATATTCTATTCTACCTTTCTGCCATCTTGAGCTGTGATAAATACTTAGGAATGTATTTTGAAAAAGTAATTAACTTTTAACTCATGAGTCTAGAGCCTTACACCAGGAACTCAGGAAACAGTTATGTAAATTACAACAAATTCTTACCACATTTTAATAATGGGATTGTGTCTTTTCTAAAGCTGCACTAACTTCAGAGGTCGAGAAGACACCATGTATTCAAATGCTTCCATTCATTATGCTGTAAAAGGAAAGCTTTAGGATCCTATTGTAAACTTTGAAAAAGGATAACTCCAAGTTTCAGTCATAAACCAAAGTAATGCAGATGAACTGGACACATATGTTACACAATAGGTGTTTCAGAGCAATATAGCACATGCTGGTTTATGATATGGAAAGCAATCAAATCTTATTTGCAAAAAATTCAGATCAATTGAATTTTAATGAGAAGCAGGTGCTGGAGTGTAGCATCCACAAAGAATTCTGGGAATCTTTAAAATTAGTCCCATATTTGCCAGGAGACAGTTGGGTACATAAACTTTTTATTTCTTGATTCATGGGTCTGTTCGGACTGTAGATTGCTCTGCCATTCTGAGTTCAGCAATTTGAATAAATTATGCTGAAAATCACTTGGTGGTTCATTTTGTGTGAAATTATATTTTCGCTGGAAAGGTTAATTTTGAAGGGAGCTTGAATGGCTTGAAATTGTGCAGCTGGGGAGTCTGCATGTTCAGAAGGCAGCAGTTATTAAAAGCGATTGCATTTCCTCCCAGATTTCTCCTGAGACCAGAATCAGTGGAGATGTTAAACCTTGCTTGACACCCCAGTTGGATAATTGTGGGTGTGGGAGCTAATCAGCAGAAGATGTCTCCTCAATTTAAATCTTGTCAGTTAGTCAAGATTAGGGCTTCCTGTATCGAGCACCATTAGGTTAGTTGCATGTCAATGTGCTTGTAAAGATGTCCACAAACCCTGAATGTACAGTAGCAGTAAGAGGGGGGTTAGTGGACATCAAAGCCTGCAAAAAT